>NW_026284104.1:0-5000 GCF_023373465.1 Oncorhynchus keta
CCTGGTAGGAGCTGTGGTACCAGGATGTCCTTGGTAGGAGCTGTGGTACCAGGATGTCCTGGTAGGAGCTGTGGTACCAGGATGTCCTTGTAGGAGCTGTGGTACCAGGATGTCCTTGTAGGAGCTGTGGTACCAGGATGTCCAGGTACCAGGATGTCCTGGTAGGAGCTGTGGTACCAGGATGTCCAGGTACCAGGATGTCCTGGTAGGAGCTGTGGTACCAGTATGTCCTGGTAGGAGCTGTGGTACCAGTATGTCCTGGTAGGAGCTGTGGTACCAGGATGTCCTGGTAGGAGCTGTGGTACCAGTATGTCCTGGTAGGAGCTGTGGTACCAGGATGTCCTGGTAGGAGCTGTGGTACCAGTATGTCCTGGTAGGAGCTGTGGTACCAGGATGTCCTGGTAGGAGCTGTGGTACCAGTATGTCCTGGTAGGGAGCTGTGGTACCAGGATGTCCTGGTAGGAGCTGTGGTACCAGGATGTCCTGGTAGGAGCTGTGGTACCAGTATGTCCTGGTAGGAGCTGTGGTACCAGTGATGTCCTGGTAGGAGCTGTGGTACCAGTATGTCCTGGTAGGAGCTGTGGTACCAGGATGTCCTGGTAGGAGCTGTGGTACCAGGATGTCCTGGTAGGAGCTGTGGTACCAGGATGTCCTGGTAGGAGCTGTGGTACCAGGATGTCCTGGTAGGAGCTGTGGTACCAGGATGTCCTGGTAGGAGCTGTGGTACCAGTGATGTCCTGGTAGGAGCTGTGGTACCAGTATGTCCTGGTAGGAGCTGTGGTACCAGTATGTCCTGGTAGGAGCTGTGGTACCAGGATGTCCTGGTAGGAGCTGTGGTACCAGTATGTCCTGGTAGGAGCTGTGGTACCAGGATGTCCTGGTAGGAGCTGTGGTACCAGGATGTCCATGGTACCAGTATGTCCTGGTAGGAGCTGTGGTACCAGTATGTCCTGGTAGGACTGTGGTACCAGGATGTCCTGGTGGGCTCAGGTACTGTATGACTGGTAGGCCACTGTAGGACCTTGTAGGATGCTACTGGTACCAGTACGTCCTGGTAGGGCTGTGGTACCGGTCATTGTCATGCTGGTAGACCCAGCCATGTCCCATCTTCAATGCTCTTACCGATCTCGCAGGATCTGTGAGATACCAGGATGTCCTGGTAGGAGCGCCTGTGGCACCCCTTCTGGACAGTATACAACAGTGGTCCTAGACAGAGCCCTGTGGCACCCTCTGGACAGTGTAACGTGTCCTGGTACAGAGCCTGGTGGCACCCGCTTCTGGACAGTATACAACAGTGGTCCTGGAACAGAGCCCTGTGGCACCCTTCTGGACAGTATTAACAGCGGTCCTGGAATAGGAGCCTGTGGTACCCCATTCTGATAGTATTAACAGTGGTCCAGGAGCCCTGTGGTACCCCTTCTGGAGCAGTATTAACAGTGGTCCTAGAACAGAGCCCTGTGGCACCCCTTCTGGACAGTCTTAACAGTGGTCCTAGAACAGAGCCCTGTGGCACCCCCTTCTGGACAGTATTAACAGTGGTCCTATAACAGAGCCCTGTGGCACCCCCTTCTGGACAGTATTAACAGTGGTCCTGGAACAGAGCCCTGTGGCACCCCCTTCTGGACAGTATTAACAGTGGTCCTGGAACAGAGCCCTGTGGCACCCCCTTCTGGACAGTATTAACAGTGGTCCTGGAACAGAGCCCTGTGGCACCCCCTTCTGGACAGTATTAACAGTGGTCCTGGAACAGAGCCCTGTGGCACCCCCTTCTGGACAGTATTAACAGTGGTCCTGGAACAGAGCCCTGTGGCACCCCCTTCTGGACAGTATTAACAGTGGTCCTGGAACAGAGCCCTGTGGCACCCCCTTCTGGACAGTTAACATATTAGATGACTTGCATCAAACTGGACACACAGTTCTGTCTGCTCAGTAGCTTTTGAACCATGAGACTGACTTGATCAGATTATTTTGTGTTGACAAGTCTTTGCAACGCGAATACAAATCTTGTTATTGTGAAATAGTGATGTAGCTAGCTAGCTAGTTATGTTTATTTTTATTTGTAGCTACAGTATGTGTTGAAAACGTGTTTCCAATCTGCAATGAATTCTTTTATTTTTTTTTCATATTGTAACTTTGAATTGTCAACAAAAATAGAACAAATAAAATATATTTTTTATTTTGCCATCCCCTGACCCGGAAGGGGGTCATGATTCATATTACCAGAGAGAGGAAGAGGTGTAAACTGTACATCTTTGACATTGCTTCCATTTGAGTCATTTAGCAGACACTCTAATCCAGAGAGTCATTTAGCAGACACTCTAATCCAGAGAGTCATTTAGCAGACACTCTAATCCAGAGAGTCATTTAGCAGACACTCTAATCCAGAGAGTCATTTAGCAGACACTCTAATCCAGAGAGTCATTTAGCAGACACTCTAATCCAGAGAGTCATTTAGCAGACACTCTAATCCAGAGAGTCATTTAGCAGACACTCTAATCCAGAGTCATTTAGCAGACACTCTAATCCAGAGAGTCATTTAGCAGACACTCTAATCCAGAGAGTCATTTAGCAGACACTCTAATCCAGAGAGTCATTTAGCAGACACTCTAATCCAGAGAGTCATTTAGCAGACACTCTAATCCAGAGAGTCATTTAGCAGACACTCTAATCCAGAGAGTCATTTAGCAGACACTCTAATCCAGAGTAATCCAGAGAGTCCATTTAGCAGACACTCTAATCCAGAGAGTCATTTAGCAGACACTCTAATCCAGAGAGTCATTTAGCAGACACTCTAATCCAGAGAGTCATTTAGCAGACACTCTAATCCAGAGAGTCATTTAGCAGACACTCTAATCCAGAGAGTCATTTAGCAGACACTCTAATCCAGAGAGTCATTTAGCAGACACTCTAATCCAGAGAGTCATTTAGCAGACACTCTAATCCAGAGAGTCATTTAGCAGACACTCTAATCCAGAGTCATTTAGCAGACACTCTAATCCAGAGTCATTTAGCAGACACTCTAATCCAGAGAGTCATTTAGCAGACACTCTAATCCAGAGCAACGTCAAAACAACAATACAAATATTTTCAAAATGGTCAAACAAAGTGCCATTTAAAAGAGTAAGTATTTATTTATCCAGGCTGAGTGTCTTCTTGTTCGATGTGATGAGACGGAGGGCAGACAGTTGGACTCCTGCTGTGCTACGCTCCCACCAGACTCACACAATACATCTCTTCCATACTGAGTGACAAGCAGATCAAATAGTAAAATATGCTTTTGGTTGCAGAGTCTCCAGGAGAGGTTAACAGAGGAAGGGGGTGATGAAGGAGAAGGGATGGGGATGAAGACAGGAGAAGGAGAAGGGATGAGGATGAAGAGAGGAGAAGGGATGAGGATGAAGAGAGGAGAAGGAATGAGGATGAAGAGAGGAGAAGGGATGAGGATGAAGAGAGGAGAAGGAGAAGGGATGGAGGATGAAGAGGAGAAGGGATGAGGATGAAGAGAGGAGAAGGGATGAGGATGAAGAGGAGAAGGGATGAGGATGAAGAGAGGAGAAGGAGAAGGGATGGGGGATGAAGAGAGGAGAAGGAGAAGGGATGGAGGATGAAGAGGAGAAGGGATGAGGATGAAGAGAGGAGAAGGAATGAGGATGAAGAGAGGAGAAGGAGAAGGGATGGAGGATGAAGAGGAGAAGGGATGAGGATGAAGAGAGGAGAAGGGATGAGGATGAAGAGGAGAAGGGATGAGGATGAAGAGAGGAGAAGGAGAAGGGATGGAGGATGAAGAGGAGAAGGGATGAGGATGAAGAGAGGAGAAGGAATGAGGATGAAGAGGAGAAGGGATGAGGATGAAGAGAGGAGAAGGAGAAGGGATGAGGATGAAGAGAGGAGAAGGAGAAGGGATGAGGATGAAGAGGAGAAGGAGAAGGGATGAGGATGAAGAGAGGAGAAGGGATGAGGATGAAGAGAGGAGAAGGAATGAGGATGAAGAGAGGAGAAGGGATGAGGATGAAGAGAGGAGAAGGGATGAGGATGAAGAGAGGAGAAGGGATGAGGATGAAGAGAGGAGAAGGGATGAGGATGAAGAGGAGAGGAGAAGGAGAAGGGATGAGGATGAAGAGAGGAGAAGGGATGAGGATGAAGAGAGGAGAAGGAATGAGGATGAAGAGAGGAGAAGGGATGAGGATGAAGAGAGGAGAAGGAGAAGGGATGGGGGATGAAGAGAGGAGAAGGAGAAGGGATGGGAGGATGAAGAGGTGAGGATGAAGAGAGGAGAAGGGATGAGGATGAAGAGAGGAGAAGGGATGAGGATGAAGAGAGGAGAAGTGAGAGGATGGAGGATGAAGAGAGGAGAAGGGATGGGGATGAAGAGAGGAGAAGGGATGGAGGAGGAAGAGGAGAAGGAGAAGGGATGGGGATGAAGAGGAGAAGGAGAAGGGATGGGGGATGAAGAGAGGAGAAGGAGAAGGGATGGAGGATGAAGAGGAGAAGGGATGAGGATGAAGAGAGGAGAAGGGATGAGGATGAAGAGAGAAGGGATGAGGATGAAGAGAGGAGAAGGGATGAGGATGAAGAGGAGAAGGAGAAGGGATGAGGATGAAGAGAGGAGAAGGGATGAGGATGAAGAGAGGAGAAGGGATGGAGGATGAAGAGAGGAGAAGGGATGAGGATGGAGAGAGGAGAAGGAGAAGGGATGAGGATGAAGAGAGGAGAAGGGATGGAGGATGAAGAGGAGGAGAAGGGATGAGGATGAAGAGAGGAGAAGGGATGAGGATGAAGAGAGGAGAAGGAGAAGGGATGGAGGATGAAGAGAGGAGAAGGAGAAGGGATGAGGATGAAGAGAGGAGAAGGGATGGAGGATGGAGAGAGGAGAAGGAGAAGGGATGGAGGATGAAGAGAAGGGATGAGGATGGAGAGAGGAGAAGGAGAAGGGATGGGGATGAAGAGGAGAAGGGATTGGGATGAAGAGGAGAAGGGATGAGGATGAAGAGAGGAGAAGG
>NW_026284105.1:0-1021 GCF_023373465.1 Oncorhynchus keta
GGTATTATCTAATGTTATAACTGGTATTATCTAATGTTATAACTGGTATATATCAATGTTATAACTGGTATTATCTAATGTTATAACTGGTATTATCTCAATGTTATAACTGGTATTATCTAATGTTATAACTGAGTATCATCTAATGTTATAACTGGTATTATCTAATGTTATAACTGGCATATCTAATGTATAACTGGTATTATCTAATGTTATAACTCGGTATTATCTAATGTTATAACTGGTATTATCTAATGTTATAACTGATATGACTATTATCTAATGTTATAACTAGGTATTATCTAATGTTATAACTGGTATTATCTAATGTTATAATTGGTATTATCTAATGTTATAACTGGTATTATCTAATGTTATAACTGGTATTATCTAATGTTATAACTGGTATTATCTAATGTTATAACTGGTATTATCTAATGTTATAACTGGTATTATCTAATGTTATAACTGGTATTATCTAATGTTATAACTGGTATTATCTAATGTTATAACTGGTATTATCTAATGTTATAACTGGTATTATCTAATGTTATAACTGGTATTATCTAATGTTATAACTGGTATTATCTAATGTTAGTAACTGGTATTATCTAATGTTATAACTGGGTATTATCTAATGTTATAACTGGTATTATCTAATGTTATAACTGGTATTATCTAATGTTATAATTGGTATTATCTAATGTTATAACTGGTATTATCTAATGTTATAATTGGTATTATCTAATGTTATAACTATATATAATAATAATAATATATATATGATAATATAATAATATATGCCATTTAGCAGACGCTTTTATCCAAAGCGACTTACAGTCATGTGTGCATACATTCTACGTATGGGTGGTCGCGGGAATCGAACCCACTACCCTGGCGTTACAAGCGCCATGCTCTACCAACTGAGCTACAGAAGGACCATAACTGGTATTATCTAATGTTATAATTGGACCATTATTATTATTATCTACAAACAGTTAAAGTTTTATGTCTTCGGTTT
>NW_026284106.1:0-5388 GCF_023373465.1 Oncorhynchus keta
CGCCCTTTAGTCCACGAATTCTCTCTCCCTCAATTCAATTTAAATTTAAAGGGCTTTATTGGCATGGGAAACATGTTAACATTGCCAGGCAAGTGAAATAGATAATAAACAAAGTGAAATAAACATTACGCACTCTCTCTCTCTCTCTCTCTCTCCATCTCTGTTGTGCCTGGTGGGCCCTGTCTGTCAGACATCACCGTGATCTAATAGGAGGCTGTCAGAAGCTCTGAGCATCAAACATCAAACAGACACAGGGAAGTGCTGCTCTGCACTGGCCCGGGGAAGACTGGGGAGGACAGGGGAGGACAGGGAGGACAGGAGATGGCTGGCAAGGGGACATGTTATCCCTGGTCAGAGATGGAACTCTGCGGCTGGAGGGGGAAATCAATGAGCCGTCCCCAGGGTTCCTGCCCAGTGGACCTCAGCTCCACTGAAACCCCAGCTCGGCCTGCAGATGTGCTACCAGACCCTAGTACCACTCAGACCCTAGTACCACTCAGACCCTAGTACCACTCAGACCCTAGTACCACTCAGACCCTAGTACCACTCAGACCATAGTACCACTCAGACCCTAGTACCACTCAGACCCCAGCTCTGCCTGCAGATGTGCTACTCAGACCCTAGTACCACTCAGACCCTAGTACCACTCAGACCCTAGTACCACTCAGACCCTAGTGCCACTCAGACCCTAGTACCACTCAGACCCTAGTACCACTCAGACCCTAGTACCACTCAGACCCTAGTACCACTCAGACCCTAGTACCACTCAGACCCTAGTACCACTCAGACCCTAGTACCACTCAGAGCCCAGCTCTGCCTGCAGACGTGCTACCCAGACCCTAGTACCACTCAGACCCCAGCTCTGCCTGCAGATGTGCTACTCAGACCCTAGTACCACTCAGAGCCCAGCTCTGCCTGCAGACGTGCTACTCAGACAGACACAGGGACACCAGAGTGGGCATCCATCCAGCAAAGCAGAGGCACAGACAGGAGATTGAAATGTAACAGGTACAAACTCTACAGCAGTGTTTTTCAACTCCAGTCCTCCGGTACCCCCAACAGCAGTCCTCCTGTACCCCAAAACATCAGTCCTCCTGTACCCCCAACAGCAGTCCTCCCTGTACCCCCAACATCAGTCCTTCTGTGGTCCTTCTGTGGCTCAGTTGGTAGAGCATGGCGCAGTCCTCCATGAGGTAGTGGGTTCGATTCCCGGGACCACCCATACAGCAGTGCACACATGACTCCTGATAAACGTCAGCTAAAGCAGTCCTCCTGTACCCCCAACAGCAGTCCTCCTGTACCCCCAACAGCAGTCCTCCTGTACCCCCAACAGCAGTCCTCCTGGCCTCCCCAACAGCAGTCCTCCTGTACCCCCAACAGCAGTCCTCCTGTACCCCCAACAGCAGTCCTCCTGTACCCCAACACCAGTCCTTGTACCCCCAACAGCAGTCCTCCTGTACCCTCAACAGCAGTCCTCCCTGCCCCCAACACCATTCCTCCAGGGACCCCAGCAGCCAACTCCAGTCCTCCTGTACCCTTAACAACCCAACACCAGTCCTCCTGTAGGCCGTCATTGAAAATACGAATTTGTTCTTAACTGACTTGCGCCGGGAGATCGATTGCTCTGGTCTCCACCCATATTCCTGGGGAAATCGCGGTCTTTTGTCATTGAACTAAAAGTTGAATTGAGTAATACCATATCACTCTCAGGATGCTTCTCCCCCCTGTTTTCAGGGGCGTAACATATACAGGAGACTGGTGTTCAGAAACACTGTTATGTACATGTTAGTAGAGGACTGTAATGTAATTTAATCCATGTTAGGATAGAGGTCTGTAATGTAATTTAATCCATGTTAGATAGAGGTCTGTAACATAATTTAATCCATGTTAGGATAGAGGTCTGTAACATAATTTAATCCATGTTAGATAGAGGTCTGTAATGTAATTTAATCCATGTTAGGATAGAGGTCTGTAATGTAATTTAATCCATGTTAGGATAGAGGTCTGTAACATAATTTAATCCATGTTAGATAGAGGTCTGTAATGTAATGTAATCCATGTTGGGATAGAGGTCTGTAACATAATTTAATCCATGTTAGGATAGAGGTCTGTAATGTAATTTAATCCATGTTAGGATAGAGGTCTGTAACATAATTTAATCCATGTTAGGATGAGGTCTGTAACATAATTTAATCCATGTTAGGATAGAGGTCTGTATTGTAATTTAATCCATGTTAGGATAGAGGTCTGTAATGTAATTTAATCCATGTTAGGATATTAGAGGTCTGTAACATAATTTAATCCATGTTAGGATAGAGGTCTGTAATGTAATAAAATGTGGAAAAAAGTCAAGTGTGGCCCTCTATACTTCCTGAATGAACTGTGGCATGATGTAATTAAATGTTAGTTTTCGATGTGAGACAAATTTACACCACTTCTGTAGAAATCACCCATTCGTGACGCTGTACTGAATTAATATTCCCTCCATAATCGTTGAGCTAAAGCAACCAGGCCCATAGCTGACCTTCCCTCCTCTCCGCCGCTCTGACTAGTGGCGGTTACCGGTTACCGGTTACCCACGCGAAGCCTACAGGCCCCTTTCCGTTAAAGATCTCAGGACGAAAGACTCATTACCGCACATTGGCGAGTACAACGATGAGTAGTTAAAACCTCTTACCTCCTACCCGACACGCAGGCGTCCCATCTAGACATCTGGAAATGCAAATGCGCTACGCTAAATGCTAATAGCACTCGTTAAAACTCAAACGTTCATTAAAACACACATGTAGGGTACTGAATTAAAGCTACACTCGTTGTGAATCCAGCCAACAAGTCAGATTTTTAAAATGCTTTTCGGCGAAAGCGCTAGTATCTGATAGCATGCAACACCCCTAAAGACCCGCAGGGGACGAAATGTAAAAATAATTAGCATAGTCGTCGCTACACAAAATGCAAAAATAAAATATAAACATTCATTTACCTTTGACGATCTTCTTTGTTGGCACTCCTAGATGACCCATAAATATCACTATTGGGACTTTTCTTCGATTAAATCGGGTCCATATATAGCCTAGATATCGATCTATGAAGACTGTGTGATCAAAGGAAAAACCTGCGTTTTATAACGCAACGTCATTTTTTTAAATTAAAAAGGTCGACAATAAACTCACAAAACACTTTGAAATACTTTTGTAATGCAACTTTAGGTAATAGTAAACGTTAATAATCGATCAAATTGATCACGGGGCTATTGTATATTCCATAGCTCTTGAAATAATGTCCGGAGAAATCTCAACCAAAAATATCCGGGTCGGAGCCTGGAAGAAATGGGCTGTCTCTTGTTCGCTTGACCAAGAAACAAAGCCTAGGCAAATGACAAGACTGTTGACATCGTGGAAGCTAGGTATTGCAACCTCGGCTCCAGGTAATGTGGCTCCATTCAACAATACATTCAAGTGGCGCATTGATATATTTTCCAGTTTTCAGTGATCAGATTTTTCCTGCGCTTTGATGAAACGCACGTTCTGTTATAGTCACAGCCGTGATTTAACCAGTTTTATAAACGTCTGAGTGTTTTCTATCCACACATACTAATCATATGCATATACTATATTCCTGGCATGAGTAGCAGGGCGCTGAAATGTTGCGCGATTTTTAACAAAATGTTCGAAAAAGTAGGGGGTAGGATCAACAGGTTAAGGGGTGGCGGGGGCGAGGCGAAGGCAGGGGGCCTCTCTGCCAGTCCTGACTCAACGCAGAGTTCCCCTAATCTTGTAAATGTGTTTATAGAAAGACTGAGTGATTCTGGCCACAAGGTTATCATTGTCTTTGTTGAGTGCAGCCATCTCCAGAGAATGGGTTTTTAAACCAAGGGAAAGGGGGTGTGATTGGCTACATTTGAGCGGCTGGTTGCCGGGTGAATTTACTTTGATTCCCATAATTATTATTATCGGTCCTGAGGGGGATTGCACTCAGTCTGTGTTTCTGTAGCATCCTCTCTCGCTCTCGATCTGCGTGGGAACGATTTCGACGTCTGCGGAGGCTTCACACAGCCACCCGTCCTACTAATCTCATCGCTCATCTTCTCTAAACGTATCCCATTATTCTATTACCGCTCCTCAACACACACACACACACACACACACACACACACACACACACACACACACACACACACACACACACACACACACACACACACACACTTTACCACCTCTCCCAACACACACACACACACACACTTTACAACCTTCCTCAACACACACACACACACACACACACACACACACACACACACACACACACACACACACACACACACACACACACACACACACACACACACACACACACGCACACACACACACATTTACCACCTTTGCCTCCCCACACACACACACACACACACTTACAACCCCTCCCTCACACACACACACACACACACACACACACACACACACACACACACACACACACACACACACACGTTTGCACTCGCCTCGTCCTTCTACACATGCACACACACGCACACACACGCACTTTACTACTTTACCACACTCTCACACACACACACACACATGTTTACCACGCTCATCTCACACACACACACACACGCTGCCACCACACATCTACCTAACACACACACACACACACACACACTGTTTACCACCTCTCCTACACACACACACACACACACACACACACACACTTCTACTTCCTCTCCTCAACACACACACACACACACGTTCACCACTCCTCAACACACACACACTACACACTCACACACACACACACACACACACACTGTTTACCACCTCTCCTCAACACACACACACACTGTTTACCACCTCTCCTCAACACACACACACACACACACCTAACTGCTTACCACCTCTCTCACACACACACACACACACACACACGCTTTACCACCTCTCACACACACACACACACACACACACTGTTTACACCTCTCTCACACACACACACACACACACACACTGTTACCACCTCTCCCTCACACACACACACACACACACGCACACTGTTTACCACCTCCTCAACACACACACACACACCGTTTACTACCTCTCCTCAACACACACACACACACTGTTTACCACCTCTCCTCACACACCCGCCCACCACCCCACCCCAACACACACACTGTTTACACACCTCTCCTCAACACACACACACGCTGTTTACCACCTCTCCCTCAACACACACACACACTGTTTACCACCTCTCCTCAACACACACACACACGCACCACCCACACAACACACACACACACACTGTTTACCACCTCTCCTCAACACACACACACACACACACACACACACACACACACACACACACACACACACACACACACACACACACACA
>NW_026284107.1:0-567 GCF_023373465.1 Oncorhynchus keta
GCGAATAACAAAAGCATCTCGGAACGCACAACTCGTCGGTCGTTGTCAGTGGATTGTATTGGCGGGAAGAACAAAAATATAATCTGCAGGGTGTCGAAGTCGCCGCATCTAATGTCAAGCCACAGGTCACAGTACATAGGGATTAGTTGTTTGGGATAGATCCCACCTCACACCTTTACACACCTGGTTATCCATCCTTCTAGCTCTATAGGCCACAGTAGCATGGGTTACAGGTTTGTTCAAGCCACAGATTTCAGGTGAGATCTCGTAGTGACTCAACAATGATGAACAACACGACCATGAATAACCATTCAGCCATTTGCTAAGATTTCACCCATTTTCACATGTGAAACCTGTTGCTCTTACCCTGACGGATAGCTCAGACACTTTTGGTCCTGTCTGAGTGCATTTTTAAATTCATGTAAAAATGGCCATATTCTCGAAAGACACTCTTAAAGTCTGCAGGGTAATCGAACTGGCCACATCTAAAGTCATTGGTGAGAAACCTTGTTAAACCCTAAAAGAAAGTAAAACACGATTGCATTGAAAATAACCATTAAGTCATTC
>NW_026284108.1:0-51744 GCF_023373465.1 Oncorhynchus keta
TCAACTACCTGGTACCCTGCACATTGACTCAGTACTGGTACTCCTTATAGTCTCATTATTACCTCAACTACCTGGTACCCTGCACATTGACTCAGTACTGGTACTCCTTATAGTCTCATTATTACCTCAACTACCTGGTACCCTGCACATTGACTCAGTACTGGTACTCCTTATAGTCTCATTATTACCTCAACTACCTGGTACCCTGCACATTGACTCAGTACTGGTACTCCTTATAGTCTCATTATTACCAACTACCTGGTACTCCTGCACATTGACTCAGTACTGGTACCCTATAGTCTCATTATTCTCAACTACCTGGTACCCTGCACATTGACTCAGTACTGGTACTCCTTATAGTCTCATTATTACCTCAACTACCTGGTACCCTGCACATTGACTCAGTACTGGTTCTCCTTATAGTCTCATTATTACCTCAACTACCTGGTACCCTGCACATTGACTCAGTACTGGTACTCCTTATAGTCTCATTATCTACCTGGTACCCTGCACATTGACTCAGTACTGGTACTCCTTATAGTCTCATTATTACCTCAACTACCTGGTACCCTGCACATTGACTCAGTACTGGTACTCCTTATAGTCTCATTATTACCTCAACTACCTGGTACCCTGCACATTGACTCAGTACTGGTTCTCCTTATTGCCTCATTATTACCTCAACTACCTGGTACCCTGCACATTGACTCAGTACTGGTACTCCTTATAGACTCATTATTACCTCAACTACCTGGTACCCTGCACATTGACTCAGTACTGGTCCTCCTTATAGTCTCATTATTACCTCAACTACCTGGTACCCCTGCACATTGACTCAGTACTGGTACTCCTTATAGACTCATTATTACCTCAACTACCTGGTACCCTGCACATTGACTCAGTACTGGTACTCCTTATAGACTCATTATTACCTCAACTACCTGGTACCCTGCACATTGACTCAGTACTGGTCCTCCTTATAGTCTCATTATTACCTCAACTACCTGGTACCCCTGCACATTGACTCAGTACTGGTACTCCTTATAGTCTCATTATTACCTCAACTACCTGGTACCCTCCACATTGACTCAGTACTGGTACTCCTTATAGTCTCATTATTACCTCAACTACCTGGTATCCTGCACATTGACTCAGTACTGGTACTCCTTATAGTCTCATTATTACCTCAACTACCTGGTACCCTGCACATTGACTCAGTACTGGTACTCCTTATAGCCTCATTATTACCTCAACTACCTGGTACCCTGCACATTGACTCAGTACTGGTACTCCTTATAGCCTCATTATTACCTCAACTACCTGGTACCCTGCACATTGACTCAGTACTGGTACTCCTTATAGTCTCATTATTACCTCAACTACCTGGTACCCTGCACATTGACTCAGTACTGGTACTCCTTATAGCCTCATTATTACCTCAACTACATGGTACCCTGCACATTGACTCAGTACTGGTACTCCTTATAGTCTCATTATTACCTCAACTACCTGGTACCCTGCACATTGACTCAGTACTGGTTCTCCTTATAGTCTCATTATTACCTCAACTACCTGGTACCCTGCACATTGACTCAGTACTGGTACTCCTTATAGTCTCATTATTACCTCAACTACCTGGTACCCTGCACATTGACTCATTACTGGTACTCCTTATAGTCTCATTATTACCTCAACTACCTGGTACCCTGCACATTGACTCAGTACTGGTACTCCTTATAGTCTCATTATTACCTCAACTACCTGGTACCCTGCACATTGACTCAGTACTGGTACTCCTTATAGACTCATTATTACCTCAACTACCTGGTACCCTGCACATTGACTCAGTACTGGTCCTCCTTATAGTCTCATTATTACCTCAACTACCTGGTACCCTGCACATTGACTCAGTACTGGTACTCCTTATAGTCTCATTATTACCTCAACTACCTGGTACCCTGCACATTGACCCATTACTGGTACTCCTTATAGTCTCATTATTACCTCAACTACCTGGTACCCTGCACATTGACTCAGTACTGGTACTCCTTATAGTCTCATTATTACCTCAACTACCTGGTACCCTGCACATTGACTCAGTACTGGTACTCCTTATAGTCTCATTATTACCTCAACTACCTGGTACCCTGCACATTGACTCAGTACTGGTACTCCTTATAGTCTCATTATTATCTCAACTACCTGGTACCCTGCACATTGACTCAGTACTGGTACTCCTTATAGTCTCATTATTACCTCAACTACCTGGTACCCTGCACATTGACCCATTACTGGTACTCCTTATAGTCTCATTATTACCTCAACTACCTGGTACCCTGCACATTGACTCAGTACTGGTACTCCTTATAGTCTCATTATTACCTCAACTACCTGGTACCCTGCACATTGACCCATTACTGGTACTCCTTATAGTCTCATTATTACCTCAACTACCTGGTACCCTGCACATTGACTCAGTACTGGTTCTCCTTATAGTCTCATTATTACCTCAACTACCTGGTACCCTGCACATTGACTCAGTACTGGTACACCTTATAGTCTCATTATTACCTCAACTACCTGGTACCCTGCACATTGACTCAGTACTGGTTCTCCTTATAGTCTCATTATTACCTCAACTACATGGTACCCTGCACATTGACTCAGTACTGGTTCTCCTTATTGCCTCATTATTACCTCAACTACCTGGTACCCTGCACATTGACTCAGTACTGGTACACCTTATAGTCTCATTATTACCTCAACTACCTGGTACCCTGCACATTGACTCAGTACTGGTTCTCCTTATAGTCTCATTATTACCTCAACTACATGGTACCCTGCACATTGACTCAGTACTGGTTCTCCTTATTGCCTCATTATTACCTCAACTACCTGGTACCCTGCACATTGACTCAGTACTGGTTCTCCTTATTGCCTCATTATTACCTCAACTACATGGTACCCTGCACATTGACTCAGTACTGGTAGTCCTTATAGTCTCATTATTACCTCAACTACCTGGTACCCTGCACATTGACTCAGTACTGGTTCTCCTTATAGTCTCATTATTACCTCAACTACCTGGTACCCTGCACATTGACTCAGTACTGGTACTCCTTATAGTCTCATTATTACCTCAACTACCTGGTACCCTGCACATTGACTCAGTACTGGTACTCCTTATAGTCTCATTATTACCTCAACTACCTGGTACCCTGCACATTGACTCAGTACTGGTACTCCTTATAGGCTCATTATTACCTAAACTACCTGGTACCCTGCACATTGACTCAGTACTGGTTCTCCTTATAGTCTCATTATTACCTCAACTACCTGGTACCCTGCACATAAGTTAGCTAGCTACTCTACCAGCAGCATCCTAGTTATCCTAGCCAGACGGTACAGCTCGGTAAGCTAGCTAGCTACTCTACCAGCAGCCTCCTAGTTACCATAGCTACCACTACATCATCACCGGCTGTCTGCATTTCTTGTGGACCGATGGAGCTCCCCGGTTGTTTCTTCCACCTGTTAAATCCCGGTGAGGCTTCTCCCTCTCTCGTTGACGGATGCTGGCTGCCTCTGTCCGGTTCTCCTCTCTTCACTAGATGGACGGTAACTTTAGTGTTTAAACCCTCTGTGTCCAAGGACCAAACTTTTGAATATTATTTTCAGGTCGCCTCAATAGCAGGTATTGAACCCCGGGTAAATAATCACTAGTCAGAACCTCAACCTCAGTATACATTCATTATAACAATCATCTTAATATCTGATATTGTGAGTAAACAACCTCGAGAGTGCGTCTTCCAGCCCTCCAATAAATTACTTAATTCAACCCTCCCGGTTAGTAAATTTACCTCAACATGCCCCCGGAGAAGGCAGATTAACGACACCAGCCTTTTGGCACGGCTGACAGACTGACTACAACGCTCGCGTCGCTAAATGAATTTCGTTATTAAAAATGACACCCTGCTCGCGCGCGCCAACGAGCGTCTAGAAGTCAGTTCTATTTAGGGCGCAATTCGCGCTGCATCTCCTCATTGGTTTATAGAAGCAGGTACCCACGTGCCATCTCCTCATTGGTTTATAGAAGCAGGTACCCACGTGCCATCTCCTCATTGGTTTATAGAAGCAGGTACCCACGTGCCATCTCCTCATTGGTTTATAGAGGCAGGTACCCACGTGTCATCTCCTCATTGGTTTATAGAAGCAGTTACCCACGTGCCATCTCCTCATTGTTTTATAGAAGCAGGTACTCACGTACCATCTCCTCATTGGTTTATAGAAGCAGGCACCCACGTGCCATCTCCTCATTGGTTTATAGAAGCAGGTACCCACGTGCCATCTCCTCATTGGTTTATAGAAGCAGGTACCCACGTGTCATCTCCTCATTGGTTTATAGAAGCAGGTACTCACGTACCATCTCCTCATTGGTTTATAGAAGCAGGTACTCACGTACCATCTCCTCATTTAGCAACAAAACATAACCTCTCCCATTTTCCCATTTATTGTTGATGTTTTCATAATCCATAGGCTAATCATTTTGTCCATTTCCATAGTCCTAAAACAATATTAAACAAACACAACATTCCCTCCCTGTGTGTGTGTGCGTGTGCTTGTGCACGTGTGCGTGTGTGTGTGTGTACTCCCTGGATGAGGAGATGTAATCTCATGTTTTGTCCACAGAAACCAACAGGAGAGATCAGAGTCAGAGATTCTCAGTGGTCAGTCTTCCCAGAGTCATCAAACAGACATGGCCTCCATATTCAGTGTATGTGGTCCTGTTATGGACATTTGTTTTTGTTTACCTCAAATAAAGTTGATCTGTCAATCATTCATTTTGTTAATGTGTTAATGAGAAAGCATTTATTCTCTTGCTTAACTTATTTACTTTATTTATTTCAGTTGCTTGAAGAGAAAATTATGACATTTGTGAAGAACGAGCTGAAGATGTTCAAGAGGATTCTTAGTCCAGAACTCCCAGAAGGCTTTGAGAGTCAGAAGCAGGATAAGGAAGTGGTGGATGCTGAAGATGAGAAGCAGGAGAGCAGTGCCAGAGAGGGGGCTCTGAAGATCACACTGCACATCCTGAGGAAAATGAACCAGATGGAGCTTGCTGACACACTGGAGAACTGTAAGATCTGTCTGACTCATTTGAGGTGTTTAATTTAGAGAGAGAGAGAGGTCCTACAATACTGTAGACATTAAAACAGACATAATATTAATATCCTCTGTGTTATTTCTAGATTCAGATGATCTTGCTGTGATTTGCCAACGTGAACTCAAATCTAATCTAAAGAAGAAGTTTCAATGTGTATTTGAGGGGATCGCTAAACAAGGAAACCCAACACTTCTCAATAAGATCTACACAGAGCTCTACATCACAGAGGGTGGAACAGGAGAGGTCAATAATGAACATGAGCTGAGACAGATTGAGACAACAACCAGGAAACAAGCAAGACCAGAGACTCCAATCAAATGTAACGACATCTTCAAACCCTTAACTGGACAAGACAAATGTATCAGAACTGTGCTGACAAAGGGAGTCGCTGGCATTGGAAAAACAGTCTCTGTGCAGAAGTTCATTCTGGACTGGGCTGAAGGAAAAGCAAATCAGGATGTCCAATTTGTATTTTCATTCCCTTTCCGGGAGCTGAATTTGATGAAAGAGGACAAACACACTTTGATTGAACTTCTTAATCACTTCTCAATGGAAACCAAACAATCAGGAATCTCCATCTACAACAAGTACAAAGTTCTGTTCATCTTTGATGGTCTGGATGAGTGCCGACTGCCCCTAGACTTCCTGAAGAACAAGATCTGTTGGGACGTCACAGAGTCAACCTCAGTGGATGTTCTGCTGACAAATCTCATCAAGGGAAATCTGCTTCCCTCTGCTCTCCTCTGGATAACTACCCGACCTGCAGCAGCCAATAAGATCCCTTCATGGTGTGTTGACCAGGTGACAGAGGTACGAGGGTTCAATGACCCACAGAAGGAAGAGTACTTCAGGAAGAGATTCAGTGATGATGAGGACTTGGCCAGCAGAATCATCTCACACATAAAGACATCAAGAAGCCTCCACATCATGTGCCACATTCCAGTCTTCTGTTGGATTTCTGCAACAGTCCTTGAACACATGCTGAAACATAAGAGAGAAGAGATGCCCAAGACTCTGACTGAGATGTACACACACCTTGTGGTGTTTCATACCAAACAGAAGAATGAAAAGTATCTTGGGAAAGAAGAGACAGGTCCACACTGGAATAAAGAGAGCATTCTGTCACTGGGAAAACTGGCTTTTCAACAGCTTGTGAAGGGCAATCTAATTTTCTATGAAGAAGACCTGAAAGAAGCTGGCATTGATGTCAATGAAGCCTCAGTGTACTCAGGATTGTGCACACAGCTCTTTAAAGAGGAATGTGTGCTGTACCAGGACAAGGTGTACTGCTTTGTACATCTGAGCATTCAGGAGTTTCTGGCTGCTGTATATGTGTTCCTCTCATTCATCAACAACAATGATAATGTAATGGATGAACTGCAAAGAAAAGACGAGCCTGAAGTTGTTTTCTACAAGAGTGCTGTGGATAAAGCCTTACAAAGTGAGACGGGAGACCTGGACCTTTTCCTCCGCTTCCTTCTGGGCCTCTCACTGGAGTCCAATCAGAAGCACTTACAAGGTCTACTGACACAGACGAGAAGCAGCTCACAGAGCCATGAAGAAACAGTCAAGTACATCAAGGAGAAGATCAGGGAGAATCCCTCTCCAGAGAGGAGCATCAATCTGTTCCACTGTCTGAATGAACTGAATGACCATTCTCTAGTGGAGGAGATCCAAAGCTACCTGAGATCAGGAAGTCTCTCAGAACCCAACCTGTCACCTGCACAGTGGTCAGCTCTGGTCTTTGTGTTGCTGACTTCAGAAAAGGAGCTGGATGTGTTTGACCTGAAGAAATACTCCAGATCAGAGGAAGGTCTTCTGAGGCTGCTGCCAGTGGTCAAAGCCTCCAGAGCTGTTATGTGAGTAAATAAAATGACATATCAGAACTAATCATCAGAAAGAAATATTCAGTTTAGAGAAAAGTACGTAAAATATTTATATAATATTATATTGAATAACATATTGAATCAGTGCATTGGTTGTCACATTAGTATAATGACCATACAATTCAATACAATATGACCATACAATTCTAGAAGACGGAAGATTAATCTGTGTTGTTTGAGAGAATAAACCAAATGCATCTACCATTGTCCTTCTACACTACTGGTGTCAAATGAACAGTGTGTTTGTGAAATCATGATGATCTCTTTGTCAGGCTGTCAGGCTGTGGAGTCACAGAGGAAGGCTGTGCTTCTCTGGTCTCAGCTCTGGAGTCAAACCCCTCACACCTGAGAGAGCTGGATCTGAGTAACAATGACCTGAAGGATTCAGGAGTGAAGCTGCTCTCTGCTGGACTGGGGAATCCCCACTGTAAACTGGAGACTCTGAGGTCAGTATTCCTGTAGTTGGTCAACAAGTGATAACTGTTCACCAGATCCACATGTGTTTACCAGACACACATAGTCCACACCATATGTGTTTGGACAGTGAAGCTTACAGTTTTACATGTGGTGCTCTGCTCCAGCAATTTGGATTTGAGATAGAATGTTTCATATTAGGTGACAGTACAAATGTCACCTTTTATTTAAAGATACATATGATATTTTACTGTTTGGAAATGAAAGCACTTTATGTATGTTCTCCCATTTGAAAAACTCGTAATAATTGGATCAAATTAATTTAGTCAAAAGTTTACTGTTTTGTCCTTCTTTGGCTGCAGTGACAAAAAGCTTGTGATTCTACAATGTTGTAGAAAAGCATTTGCAGTTTGTCTTGGTTATGTTTTAGATGATGTTTTTCCTAATATAAACTGAATGGCGAATAATGTCCTGTCATTTTGGAGTCACTTCACTTGTATTGTCAGTAAGAATAGAAGATGTTTCTGAACACTTCTACATTCATGTGGATGCTACTATGATGATGAATAATCAGGAATGAATCGAGAATAATGATGAATGAGAAAGTTACAGAGGCACAAAGATCAGACCCCCTCTGTTATTGGTAATGGTGAGAGGTTAGCATGTTTTGTTGTATCCTCTGTTATTGGTAATGGTGAGAGGTTAACATGTTTTGTTGTAGCCTCTGTTATTGGTAATGGTGAGAGGTTAGCATGTTTTGTTGTAGTCTCTGTTATTGGTAATGGTGAGAGGTTAACATGCTTTGTTGTAGTCTCTGTTATTGGTAATGGTGAGAGGTTAGCATGTTTTGTTGTAGTCTCTGTTATTGGTAATGGTGATAGGTTAACATGCTTTGTTGTAGTCTCTGTTATTGGTAATGGTGAGAGGTTAGCATGTTTTGTTGTAGCCTCTGTTATTGGTAATGGTGAGAGGTTAGCATGTTTTGTTGTAGCCTCTGTTATTGGTAATGGTGAGAGGTTAGCATGTTTTGTTGTAGCCTCTGTTATTGGTAATGGTGAGAGGTTAGCATGTTTTGTTGTAGCCTCTGTTATTGGTAATGGCGAGAGGTTAGCATGTTTTGTTGTAGCCTCTGTTAATAGTAATGGTGAGAGGTTAGCATGTTTTGTTGTATCCTCTGTTATCGGTAATGGTGAGAGGTTAGCATGTTTTGTTGTAGCCTATGCCTCCAGCATTTTGAACTGTGTGTGTGTGGGTCTAGTGTGTGTGTGTGTGTGTGTGTGTGTGTGTGTGTGTGTGTGTGTGTGTGTGTGTGTGTGTGTGTGTGTGTGTGTGTGTGTGTGTGTGTGTGTGTGTGTGTGTGTGTGTGTGTGTGTGTGTGTGTGTGTGTGTCCAGTGTGTATGTGTGTGTGTGTGTGTGTGTGTGTGTGTGTGTGTGTGTGTGTGTGTGTGTGTGTGTGTGTGTGTGTGTGTGTGTGTGTGTGTGTGTGTGTGTGTGTGTGAGTTTGTGTGTGTGTGTGTGTGTGTGCGTGTGTGTGTGTGTGTGTGTGTGTGTGTGTGTGTGTGTGTGTGTGTGTGTGTGTGTGTGTGTGTGTGTGTGTGTGTGTGTGTGTGTGTGTGTGTGTGTGTGTGTGTGTGTGTGTGTGTCTGCCCAGTGTGTGTGTGTATTTCACTCAATGAAAGTGCTGGAAAATATTGCATCACCCATTACATGCTCCCAGGAGTAGTGATCCCAGGGTGCTCTATGAGTAGTGAGTAGTGATCCCAGGGTGCTCTATGAGTAGTGAGTAGTGATCCCAGGGTGTTTTATGAGTAGTGAGTAGTGATCCCAGGGTGCTCTATGAGTAGTGAGTAGTGATCCCAGGGTGCTCTATGAGTAGTGAGTAGTGATCCCAGGGTGCTCTATGAGTAGTGAGTAGTGATCCCAGGGTGCTTCATGAGTAGTGAGTAGTGATCCCAGGGTGCTTCATGCGTAGTGAGTAGTGATCCCAGGGTGCTTCATGAGTAGTGAGTAGTGATCCCAGGGTGCTCCATGAGTAGTGAGTAGTGATCCCAGGGTGCTCTATGAGTAGTGAGTAGTCATCCCAGGGTGCTTTATGAGTAGTGAGTAGTGATCCCAGGGTGCTCTATGAGTAGTGAGTAGTGATCCCAGGGTGCTCTATGAGTAGTGAGTAGTGATCCCAGGGTGCTCTATGAGTAGTGAGTAGTGATCCCAGGGTGTTTTATGAGTAGTGAGTAGTGATCCCAGGGTGCTCTATGAGTAGTGAGTAGTGATCCCAGGGTGCTCTATGAGTAGTGAGTAGTGATCCCAGGGTGCTCTGTGAGTAGTGAGTAGTGATCCCAGGGTTCTTCATGAGTAGTGAGTAGTGATCCCAGGGTGCTTCATGAGTAGTGAGTAGTGATCCCAGGGTGCTTCATGAGTAGTGAGTAGTGATCCCAGGGTGCTCTATGAGTAGTGAGTAGTGATCCCAGGGTGCTTCATGAGTAGTGAGTAGTGATCCCAGGGTGCTCCATGAGTAGTGAGTAGTGATCGCAGGGTGCTCTATGAGTAGTGATCCCAGGGTGCTTTATGAGTATTGAGTAGTGATGCCAGGGTGCTTTATGAGTAGTGAGTAGTGATCCCAGGGTGCTTCATGAGTAGTGAGTAGTGATGCCAGGGTGCTTCATGAGTAGTGAGTAGTGATGCCAGGGTGCTCTATGAGTAGTGAGTAGTGATCCCAGGGTGCTTCATGAGTAGTGAGTAGTGATCCCAGGGTGCTTTATGAGTAGTGAGTATTGATCCCAGGGTGCTTTATGAGTAGTGAGTAGTGATCTTAGGGTGCTTTATGAGTAGTGAGTAGTGAGCCCAGGGTGCTTTATTAGTAGTCAGTAGTGATCCCAGGGTGCTCTATGAGTAGTGAGTAGTGATCCCAGGGTGCTTTATGAGTAGTGAGTAGTGATCCCAGGGTGCTCTATGAGTAGTGAGTAGTGATCCCAGGGTGCTCTATGAGTAGTGAGTAGTGATCCCAGGGTGCTTTATGAGTAGTGAGTAGTGATCTTAGGGTGCTTTATGAGTAGTGAGTAGTGAGCCCAGGGTGCTTTATTAGTAGTCAGTAGTGATCCCAGGGTGCTCTATGAGTAGTGAGTAGTGATCCCAGGGTGCTTTATGAGTAGTGAGTAGTGATCCCAGGGTGCTCTATGAGTAGTGAGTAGTGATCCCAGGGTGCTCTATGAGTAGTGAGTAGTGATCCCAGGGTGCTCTATGAGTAGTGAGTAGTGATCCCAGGGTGCTCTATGAGTAGTGAGTAGTGATCCCAGGGTTCTTCATGAGTAGTGAGTAGTGATCCCAGGGTGCTTCATGAGTAGTGAGTAGTGATCCCAGGGTGCTTCATGAGTAGTGAGTAGTGATCCCAGGGTGCTCTATGAGTAGTGAGTAGTGATCCCAGGGTGCTCTATGAGTAGTGAGTAGTGATCCCAGGGTGCTTCATGAGTAGTGAGTAGTGATCCCAGGGTGCTCCATGAGTAGTGAGTAGTGATCGCAGGGTGCTCTATGAGTAGTGATCCCAGGGTGCTTTATGAGTAGTGAGTAGTGATGCCAGGGTGCTTTATGAGTAGTGAGTAGTGATCCCACGGTGCTTCATGAGTAGTGAGTAGTGATGCCAGGGTGCTTCATGAGTAGTGAGTAGTGATGCCAGGGTGCTCTCTGAGTAGTGAGTAGTGATCCCAGGGTGCTTCATGAGTAGTGAGTAGTGATCCCAGGGTGCTTTATGAGTAGTGAGTAGTGATCCCAGGGTGCTTTATGAGTAGTGAGTAGTGATCTTAGGGTGCTTTATGAGTAGTGAGTAGTGAGCCCAGGGTGCTTTATTAGTAGTCAGTAGTGATCCCAGGGTGCTTTATGAGTAGTGAGTGATCCCAGGGTGCTTTATGAGTAGTGAGTAGTGATCCCAGGGTGCTCTATGAGTAGTGAGCAGTGATCCCAGGGTGCTCTATGAGTAGTGAGTAGTGATCCCAGGGTGCTCTATGAGTAGTGAGTAGTGATCCCAGGGTTCTTCATGAGTAGTGAGTAGTGATCCCAGGGTGCTTCATGAGTAGTGAGTAGTGATCCCAGGGTGCTTCATGAGTAGTGAGTAGTGATCCCAGGGTGCTCTATGAGTAGTGAGTAGTGATCCCAGGGTGCTTCATGAGTAGTGAGTAGTGATCCCAGGGTGCTCCATGAGTAGTGAGTAGTGATCGCAGGGTGCTCTATGAGTAGTGATCCCAGGGTGCTTTATGAGTAGTGAGTAGTGATGCCAGGGTGCTTTATGAGTAGTGAGTAGTGATCCCAGGGTGCTTCATGAGTAGTGAGTAGTGATGCCAGGGTGCTTCATGAGTAGTGAGTAGTGATGCCAGGGTGCTCTATGAGTAGTGAGTAGTGATCCCAGGGTGCTTCATGAGTAGTGAGTAGTGATTCCAGGGTGCTTTATGAGTAGTGAGTAGTGATCCCAGGGTGCTTTATGACTAGTGAGTAGTGATCTTAGGGTGCTTTATGAGTAGTGAGTAGTGAGCCCAGGGTGCTTTATTAGTAGTCAGTAGTGATCCCAGGGTGCTCTATGAGTAGTGAGTAGTGATCCCAGGGTGCTTTATGAGTAGTGAGTAGTGATCCCAGGGTGCTCTATGAGTAGTGAGTAGTGATCCCAGGGTGCTTTATGAGTAGTGAGTAGTGATCTTAGGGTGCTTTATGAGTAGTGAGTAGTGAGCCCAGGGTGCTTTATTAGTAGTCAGTAGTGATCCCAGGGTGCTCTATGAGTAGTGAGTAGTGATCCCAGGGTGCTTTATGAGTAGTGAGTAGTGATCCCAGGGTGCTCTATGAGTAGTGAGTAGTGATCCCAGGGTGCTCTATGAGTAGTGAGTAGTGATCCCAGGGTGCTCTATGAGTAGTGAGTAGTGATCCCAGGGTGCTCTATGAGTAGTGAGTAGTGATCCCAGGGTTCTTCATGAGTAGTGAGTAGTGATCCCAGGGTGCTTCATGAGTAGTGAGTAGTGATCCCAGGGTGCTTCATGAGTAGTGAGTAGTGATCCCAGGGTGCTCTATGAGTAGTGAGTTGTGATCCCAGGGTGCTCTATGAGTAGTGAGTATTGATCCCAGGGTGCTTCATGAGTAGTGAGTAGTGATCCCAGGGTGCTCCATGAGTAGTGAGTAGTGATCGCAGGGTGCTCTATGAGTAGTGATCCCAGGGTGCTTTATGAGTAGTGAGTAGTGATGCCAGGGTGCTTTATGAGTAGTGAGTAGTGATCCCACGTTACTTCATGAGTAGTGAGTAGTGATGCCAGGGTGCTTCATGAGTAGTGAGTAGTGATGCCAGGGTGCTCTCTGAGTAGTGAGTAGTGATCCCAGGGTGCTTCATGAGTAGTGAGTAGTGATCCCAGGGTGCTTTATGAGTAGTGAGTAGTGATCCCAGGGTGCTTTATGAGTAGTGAGTAGTGATCTTAGGGTGCTTTATGAGTAGTGAGTAGTGAGCCCAGGGTGCTTTATTAGTAGTCAGTAGTGATCCCAGGGTGCTTTATGAGTAGTGAGTGATCCCAGGGTGCTTTATGAGTAGTGAGTAGTGATCCCAGGGTGCTTCATGAGTAGTGAGTAGTGATCCCAGGGTGCTTTATGAGTAGTGAGTAGTAATCCCAGGTTGCTTTATGAGTAGTGAGTAGTGATCCCAGGGTGCTTTATGAGTAGTGAGTAGTGAACCCAGGGTGCTTTATGAGTAGTGAGTAGTGATCCAGGGTGCTCTATGAGTAGTGATCCCAGGGTGCTTTATGAGTAGTGAGTAGTGATCCCAGGGTGCTTTATGAGTAGTGAGTAGTGATCCCAGGGTGCTTTATGAGTAGTGAGTAGTGAACCCAGGGTGCTTTATGAGTAGTGAGTAGTGATCCAGGGTGCTCTATGAGTAGTGATCCCAGGGTGCTTTATGAGTAGTGAGTAGTGATCCCAGGGTGCTTTATGAGTAGTGAGTAGTGATCCCAGGGTGGTTTATGAGTAGTGAGTAGTGATCCAGGGTGCTTTATGAGTAGTGAGTAGTGATCCCAGGGTGTTTTATGAGTAGTGAGTAGTGATCCCAGGGTGCTTTATGAGTAGTGAGTAGTGATCCCAGGGTGCTTTATGAGTAGTGAGTAGTGATCCCAGGGTGCTTTATGAGTAGTGAGTAGTGATCCCAGGGTGCTTTATGAGTAGTGAGTAGTGATCCCAGGGTGCTTTGTGAGTAGTGATCCCAGGGTGCTTTATGAGTAGTGAGTAGTGATCCCAGGGTGCTTTATGAGTAGTGGGTGATGCCAGGGTGCTTTATGAGTAGTGAGTGATCCCAGGTGCTTTATGAGTAGTGAGTGAACCCAGGGTGCTTTATGAGTAGTGAGTAGTGATCCCAGGGTGCTTTATGAGTCGTGAGTGATCCTAGGGTGCTCTTTGAGTATTGAGTGATCCCAGGTGCTTTATGAGTAGTGTGTGATGCTAGGGTGCTCTATGAGTAGTGCGTTATCCCAGGGTGCTTTATCAGTAGTGAGTAGTGATCCCAGGGTGCTTTATGAGTAGTGAGTGATCCTAGGGTGCTCTATGAGTAGTGAGTTATCCCAGGTGCTTTATGAGTAGTGAGTGATCCTAGGGTGCTCTATGAGTAGTGAGTGATCCCAGGTGCTTTATGACTAGTGAGTGATCCTAGGGTGCTCTATGAGTAGTGAGTGATCCCAGGTGCTTTATGAGTAGTGAGTGATCCTCGGGTACTTTATGAGTAGTGAGTGATCCCAGGGTGCTTTATGAGTAGTGAGTGATCCCAGGGTGCTTTATGAGTAGTGAGTGAACCCAGGTTGCTTTATGAGTAGTGAGTAGTGATCCCAGGGTGCTTTATGAGTTGTGAGTGATCCTAGGGTGCTCTATGAGTATTGAGTGATCCCAGGTGCTTTATGAGTAGTGAGTGATCCCAGGGTGCTCTATGAGTAGTACATGATCCCAGGGTGCTTTATGAGTAGTGAGTAGTGATCCCAGGGTGCTTTATGAGTAGTGAGTGATCCTCGGGTGCTATATGAGTAGTGCGTGATCCCAGGTGCTTCATGAGTAGTGAGTGATTGAGTGATCCCAGGGTGCTGTATGAGTAGTGAGTAGTGATCCCAGGGTGCTTTATGAGTAGTGAGTGATCCTAGGGTGCTTTATGAGTAGTGAGTGATCCCAGGTGCTTTATGAGTAGTGAGTGAACCCAGGGTGCTCTATGAGTAGTGAGTAGTGATCGCAGGGAGCTTTATAAGTAGTGAGTAGTGATGCAGGGTGCTCTATGAGTAGTGATCCTAGGGTGCTTTATGAGTAGTGAGTAGTGATCCCAGGGTGCTTTATGAGTAGTGAGTGATCCTAGGGTGCTTTATGAGTATTGAGTGATCCCAGGTGCTTTATGAGTAGTGAGTGATCCTAGGGTGCTCTATGAGTAGTGCGTGATCCCAGGGTGCTTTATGAGTAGTGAGTAGTGATCCCAGGGTGCTTTATGAGTAGTGAGTGATCCTAGGGTGCTCTATGAGTAGTGAGTGATCCCAGGTGCTTTATGAGTAGTGAGATATCCTAGGGTGCTCTATGAGTAGTGAGTAGTGATCCCAGGGTGCTTCATGAGTAGTGAGTAGTGATCCCAGGGTGCTCCATGAGTAGTGAGTAGTGATCGCAGGGTGCTCTATGAGTAGTGATCCCAGGGTGCTTTATGAGTAGTGAGTAGTGATGCCAGGGTGCTTTATGAGTAGTGAGTAGTGATCCCAGGGTGCTTCATGAGTAGTGAGTAGTGATGCCAGGGTGCTTCATGAGTAGTGAGTAGTGATCCCAGGGTGCTCTATGAGTAGTGAGTAGTGATCCCAGGGTGCTCTATGAGTAGTGAGTAGTGATCCCAGGGTTCTTCATGAGTAGTGAGTAGTGATCCCAGGGTGCTTCATGAGTAGTGAGTAGTGATCCCAGGGTGCTTCATGAGTAGTGAGTAGTGATCCCAGGGTGCTCTATGAGTAGTGAGTGATCCTAGGGTGCTCTATGAGTAGTGAGTGATCCCAGGTGCTTTATGAGTAGTGAGATATCCTAGGGTGCTCTATGAGTAGTGAGTAGTGATCCCAGGGTGCTTCATGAGTAGTGAGTAGTGATCCCAGGGTGCTCCATGAGTAGTGAGTAGTGATCGCAGGGTGCTCTATGAGTAGTGATCCCAGGGTGCTTTATGAGTAGTGAGTAGTGATGCCAGGGTGCTTTATGAGTAGTGAGTAGTGATCCCAGGGTGCTTTATGAGTAGTGAGTGATCCTAGGGTGCTCTATGAGTAGTGAGTGATCCCAGGTGCTTTATGAGTAGTGAGATATCCTAGGGTGCTCTATGAGTAGTGAGTAGTGATCCCAGGGTGCTTCATGAGTAGTGAGTAGTGATCCCAGGGTGCTCCATGAGTAGTGAGTAGTGATCGCAGGGTGCTCTATGAGTAGTGATCCCAGGGTGCTTTATGAGTAGTGAGTAGTGATGCCAGGGTGCTTTATGAGTAGTGAGTAGTGAACCCAGGGTGCTTTATGAGTAGTGAGTAGTGATCCAGGGTGCTCTATGAGTAGTGATCCCAGGGTGCTTTATGAGTAGTGAGTAGTGATCCCAGGGTGCTTTATGAGTAGTGAGTAGTGATCCCAGGGTGCTTTATGAGTAGTGAGTAGTGAACCCAGGGTGCTTTATGAGTAGTGAGTAGTGATCCAGGGTGCTCTATGAGTAGTGATCCCAGGGTGCTTTATGAGTAGTGAGTAGTGATCCCAGGGTGCTTTATGAGTAGTGAGTAGTGATCCCAGGGTGGTTTATGAGTAGTGAGTAGTGATCCAGGGTGCTTTATGAGTAGTGAGTAGTGATCCCAGGGTGTTTTATGAGTAGTGAGTAGTGATCCCAGGGTGCTTTATGAGTAGTGAGTAGTGATCCCAGGGTGCTTTATGAGTAGTGAGTAGTGATCCCAGGGTGCTTTATGAGTAGTGAGTAGTGATCCCAGGGTGCTTTATGAGTAGTGAGTAGTGATCCCAGGGTGCTTTGTAGAGTAGTGATCCCAGGGTGCTTTATGAGTAGTGAGTAGTGATCCCAGGGTGCTTTATGAGTAGTGGGTGATGCCAGGGTGCTTTATGAGTAGTGAGTGATCCCAGGTGCTTTATGAGTAGTGAGTGAACCCAGGGTGCTTTATGAGTAGTGAGTAGTGATCCCAGGGTGCTTTATGAGTCGTGAGTGATCCTAGGGTGCTCTTTGAGTATTGAGTGATCCCAGGTGCTTTATGAGTAGTGTGTGATGCTAGGGTGCTCTATGAGTAGTGCGTTATCCCAGGGTGCTTTATCAGTAGTGAGTAGTGATCCCAGGGTGCTTTATGAGTAGTGAGTGATCCTAGGGTGCTCTATGAGTAGTGAGTTATCCCAGGTGCTTTATGAGTAGTGAGTGATCCTAGGGTGCTCTATGAGTAGTGAGTGATCCCAGGTGCTTTATGACTAGTGAGTGATCCTAGGGTGCTCTATGAGTAGTGAGTGATCCCAGGTGCTTTATGAGTAGTGAGTGATCCTCGGGTACTTTATGAGTAGTGAGTGATCCCAGGGTGCTTTATGAGTAGTGAGTGATCCCAGGGTGCTTTATGAGTAGTGAGTGAACCCAGGTTGCTTTATGAGTAGTGAGTAGTGATCCCAGGGTGCTTTATGAGTTGTGAGTGATCCTAGGGTGCTCTATGAGTATTGAGTGATCCCAGGTGCTTTATGAGTAGTGAGTGATCCCAGGGTGCTCTATGAGTAGTACATGATCCCAGGGTGCTTTATGAGTAGTGAGTAGTGATCCCAGGGTGCTTTATGAGTAGTGAGTGATCCTCGGGTGCTATATGAGTAGTGCGTGATCCCAGGTGCTTCATGAGTAGTGAGTGATTGAGTGATCCCAGGGTGCTGTATGAGTAGTGAGTAGTGATCCCAGGGTGCTTTATGAGTAGTGAGTGATCCTAGGGTGCTTTATGAGTAGTGAGTGATCCCAGGTGCTTTATGAGTAGTGAGTGAACCCAGGGTGCTCTATGAGTAGTGAGTAGTGATCGCAGGGAGCTTTATAAGTAGTGAGTAGTGATGCAGGGTGCTCTATGAGTAGTGATCCTAGGGTGCTTTATGAGTAGTGAGTAGTGATCCCAGGGTGCTTTATGAGTAGTGAGTGATCCTAGGGTGCTTTATGAGTATTGAGTGATCCCAGGTGCTTTATGAGTAGTGAGTGATCCTAGGGTGCTCTATGAGTAGTGCGTGATCCCAGGGTGCTTTATGAGTAGTGAGTAGTGATCCCAGGGTGCTTTATGAGTAGTGAGTGATCCTAGGGTGCTCTATGAGTAGTGAGTGATCCCAGGTGCTTTATGAGTAGTGAGATATCCTAGGGTGCTCTATGAGTAGTGAGTAGTGATCCCAGGGTGCTTCATGAGTAGTGAGTAGTGATCCCAGGGTGCTCCATGAGTAGTGAGTAGTGATCGCAGGGTGCTCTATGAGTAGTGATCCCAGGGTGCTTTATGAGTAGTGAGTAGTGATGCCAGGGTGCTTTATGAGTAGTGAGTAGTGATCCCAGGGTGCTTCATGAGTAGTGAGTAGTGATGCCAGGGTGCTTCATGAGTAGTGAGTAGTGATCCCAGGGTGCTCTATGAGTAGTGAGTAGTGATCCCAGGGTGCTCTATGAGTAGTGAGTAGTGATCCTAGGGTTCTTCATGAGTAGTGAGTAGTGATCCCAGGGTGCTTCATGAGTAGTGAGTAGTGATCCCAGGGTGCTTCATGAGTAGTGAGTAGTGATCCCAGGGTGCTCTATGAGTAGTGAGTTGTGATCCCAGGGTGCTCTATGAGTAGTGAGTAGTGATCCCAGGGTGCTTCATGAGTAGTGAGTAGTGATCCCAGGGTGCTCCATGAGTAGTGAGTAGTGATCGCAGGGTGCTCTATGAGTAGTGATCCCAGGGTGCTTTATGAGTAGTGAGTAGTGATGCCAGGGTGCTTTATGAGTAGTGAGTAGTGATCCCACGTTGCTTCATGAGTAGTGAGTAGTGATGCCAGGGTGCTTCATGAGTAGTGAGTAGTGATGCCAGGGTGCTCTCTGAGTAGTGAGTAGTGATCCCAGTGTGCTTCATGAGTAGTGAGTAGTGATCCCAGGGTTCTTTATGAGTAGTCAGTAGTGATCCCAGGGTGCTTTATGAGTAGTGAGTGATCCCAGGGTGCTTTATGAGTAGTGAGTAGTGATCCCAGGGTGCTTCATGAGTAGTGAGTAGTGATCCCAGGGTGCTTTATGAGTAGTGAGTAGTAATCCCAGGTTGCTTTATGAGTAGTGAGTAGTGATCCCAGGGTGCTTTATGAGTAGTGAGTAGTGAACCCAGGGTGCTTTATGAGTAGTGAGTAGTGATCCAGGGTGCTCTATGAGTAGTGATCCCAGGGTGCTTTATGAGTAGTGAGTAGTGATCCCAGGGTGCTTTATGAGTAGTGAGTAGTGATCCCAGGGTGCTTTATGAGTAGTGAGTAGTGAACCCAGGGTGCTTTATGAGTAGTGAGTAGTGATCCAGGGTGCTCTATGAGTAGTGATCCCAGGGTGCTTTATGAGTAGTGAGTAGTGATCCCAGGGTGCTTTATGAGTAGTGAGTAGTGATCCCAGGGTGGTTTATGAGTAGTGAGTAGTGATCCAGGGTGCTTTATGAGTAGTGAGTAGTGATCCCAGGGTGTTTTATGAGTAGTGAGTAGTGATCCCAGGGTGCTTTATGAGTAGTGAGTAGTGATCCCAGGGTGCTTTATGAGTAGTGAGTAGTGATCCCAGGGTGCTTTATGAGTAGTGAGTAGTGATCCCAGGGTGCTTTATGAGTAGTGAGTAGTGATCCCAGGGTGCTTTGTGAGTAGTGATCCCAGGGTGCTTTATGAGTAGTGAGTAGTAATATCATGGTGATTTATTAGTAGTAGGTGATGCCAGGGTGCTTTATGAGTAGTGAGATCCCAGGTGCTTTATGAGTAGTGAGTGAACCCAGGGTGCTTTATGAGTAGTGAGTAGTGATCCCAGGTGCTTTATGAGTTGTGAGTGATCCTAGGGTGCTCTTTGAGTATTGAGTGATCCCAGGTGCTTTATGAGTAGTGTGTGATGCTAGGGTGCTCTATGAGTAGTGCGTTATCCCAGGGTGCTTTATCAGTAGTGAGTAGTGATCCCAGGGTGCTTTATGAGTAGTGAGTGATCCTAGGGTGCTCTATGAGTAGTGAGTTATCCCAGGTGCTTTATGAGTAGTGAGTGATCCTAGGGTGCTCTATGAGTAGTGAGTGATCCCAGGTGCTTTATGACTAGTGAGTGATCCTAGGGTGCTCTATGAGTAGTGAGTGATCCCAGGTGCTTTATGAGTAGTGAGTGATCCTCGGGTACTTTATGAGTAGTGAGTGATCCCAGGGTGCTTTATGAGTAGTGAGTGATCCCAGGGTGCTTTATGAGTAGTGAGTGAACCCAGGTTGCTTTATGAGTAGTGAGTAGTGATCCCAGGGTGCTTTATGAGTTGTGAGTGATCCTAGGGTGCTCTATGAGTATTGAGTGATCCCAGGTGCTTTATGAGTAGTGAGTGATCCCAGGGTGCTCTATGAGTAGTACATGATCCCAGGGTGCTTTATGAGTAGTGAGTAGTGATCCCAGGGTGCTTTATGAGTAGTGAGTGATCCCAGGTGCGGGTGCTTCATGAGTAGTGAGTGATTGAGTGATCCCAGGGTGCTGTATGAGTAGTGAGTAGTGATCCCAGGGTGCTTTATGAGTAGTGAGTGATCCTAGGGTGCTTTATGAGTAGTGAGTGATCCCAGGTGCTTTATGAGTAGTGAGTGAACCCAGGGTGCTCTATGAGTAGTGAGTAGTGATCGCAGGGAGCTTTATAAGTAGTGAGTAGTGATGCAGGGTGCTCTATGAGTAGTGATCCTAGGGTGCTTTATGAGTAGTGAGTAGTGATCCCAGGGTGCTTTATGAGTAGTGAGTGATCCTAGGGTGCTTTATGAGTATTGAGTGATCCCAGGTGCTTTATGAGTAGTGAGTGATCCTAGGGTGCTCTATGAGTAGTGCGTGATCCCAGGGTGCTTTATGAGTAGTGAGTAGTGATCCCAGGGTGCTTTATGAGTAGTGAGTGATCCTAGGGTGCTCTATGAGTAGTGAGTGATCCCAGGTGCTTTATGAGTAGTGAGATATCCTAGGGTGCTCTATGAGTAGTGAGTAGTGATCCCAGGGTGCTTCATGAGTAGTGAGTAGTGATCCCAGGGTGCTCCATGAGTAGTGAGTAGTGATCGCAGGGTGCTCTATGAGTAGTGATCCCAGGGTGCTTTATGAGTAGTGAGTAGTGATGCCAGGGTGCTTTATGAGTAGTGAGTAGTGATCCCAGGGTGCTTCATGAGTAGTGAGTAGTGATGCCAGGGTGCTTCATGAGTAGTGAGTAGTGATGCCAGGGTGCTCTATGAGTAGTGAGTAGTGATCCCAGGGTGCTTCATGAGTAGTGAGTAGTGATCCCAGGGTGCTTTATGAGTAGTGAGTAGTGATCCCAGGGTGCTTTATGAGTAGTGAGTAGTGATCTTAGGGTGCTTTATGAGTAGTGAGTAGTGAGCCCAGGGTGCTTTATTAGTAGTCAGTAGTGATCCCAGGGTGCTCTATGAGTAGTGAGTAGTGATCCCAGGGTGCTTTACGAGTAGTGAGTAGTGATCCCAGGGTGCTCTATGAGTAGTGAGTAGTGATCCCAGGGTGCTCTATGAGTAGTGAGTAGTGATCCCAGGGTGTTTTATGAGTAGTGAGTAGTGATCCCAGGGTGCTCTATGAGTAGTGAGTAGTGATCCCAGGGTGCTCTATGAGTAGTGAGTAGTGATCCCAGGGTGCTCTATGAGTAGTGATCCCAGGGCTCTTCATGAGTAGTGAGTAGTGATCCCAGGGTGCTTCATGAGTAGTGAGTAGTGATCCCAGGGTGCTTCATGAGTAGTGAGTAGTGATCCCAGGGTGCTCTATGAGTAGTGAGTAGTGATCCCAGGGTGCTCTATGAGTAGTGAGTAGTGATCCCAGGGTGCTTCATGAGTAGTGAGTAGTGATCCCAGGGTGCTCCATGAGTAGTGAGTAGTGATCGCAGGGTGCTCTATGAGTAGTGATCCCAGGGTGCTTTATGAGTAGTGAGTAGTGATGCCAGGGTGCTTTATGAGTAGTGAGTAGTGATCCCACGGTGCTTCATGAGTAGTGAGTAGTGATGCCAGGGTGCTTCATGAGTAGTGAGTAGTGATGCCAGGGTGCTCTATGAGTAGTGAGTAGTGATCCCAGGGTGCTTCATGAGTAGTGAGTAGTGATCCCAGGGTGCTTTATGAGTAGTGAGTAGTGATCCCAGGGTGCTTTATGAGTAGTGAGTAGTGATCTTAGGGTGCTTTATGAGTAGTGAGTAGTGAGCCCAGGGTGCTTTATTAGTAGTCAGTAGTGATCCCAGGGTGCTTTATGAGTAGTGAGTGATCCTAGGGTGCTCTATGAGTAGTGAGTTATCCCAGGTGCTTTATGAGTAGTGAGTGATCCTAGGGTGCTCTATGAGTAGTGAGTGATCCCAGGTGCTTTATGACTAGTGAGTGATCCTAGGGTGCTCTATGAGTAGTGAGTGATCCCAGGTGCTTTATGAGTAGTGAGTGATCCTCGGGTACTTTATGAGTAGTGAGTGATCCCAGGGTGCTTTATGAGTAGTGAGTGATCCCAGGGTGCTTTATGAGTAGTGAGTGAACCCAGGTTGCTTTATGAGTAGTGAGTAGTGATCCCAGGGTGCTTTATGAGTTGTGAGTGATCCTAGGGTGCTCTATGAGTATTGAGTGATCCCAGGTGCTTTATGAGTAGTGAGTGATCCCAGGGTGCTCTATGAGTAGTACATGATCCCAGGGTGCTTTATGAGTAGTGAGTAGTGATCCCAGGGTGCTTTATGAGTAGTGAGTGATCCTCGGGTGCTTCATGAGTAGTGAGTGATTGAGTGATCCCAGGGTGCTGTATGAGTAGTGAGTAGTGATCCCAGGGTGCTTTATGAGTAGTGAGTGATCCTAGGGTGCTTTATGAGTAGTGAGTGATCCCAGGTGCTTTATGAGTAGTGAGTGAACCCAGGGTGCTCTATGAGTAGTGAGTAGTGATCGCAGGGAGCTTTATAAGTAGTGAGTAGTGATGCAGGGTGCTCTATGAGTAGTGATCCTAGGGTGCTTTATGAGTAGTGAGTAGTGATCCCAGGGTGCTTTATGAGTAGTGAGTGATCCTAGGGTGCTTTATGAGTATTGAGTGATCCCAGGTGCTTTATGAGTAGTGAGTGATCCTAGGGTGCTCTATGAGTAGTGCGTGATCCCAGGGTGCTTTATGAGTAGTGAGTAGTGATCCCAGGGTGCTTTATGAGTAGTGAGTGATCCTAGGGTGCTCTATGAGTAGTGAGTGATCCCAGGTGCTTTATGAGTAGTGAGATATCCTAGGGTGCTCTATGAGTAGTGAGTAGTGATCCCAGGGTGCTTCATGAGTAGTGAGTAGTGATCCCAGGGTGCTCCATGAGTAGTGAGTAGTGATCGCAGGGTGCTCTATGAGTAGTGATCCCAGGGTGCTTTATGAGTAGTGAGTAGTGATGCCAGGGTGCTTTATGAGTAGTGAGTAGTGATCCCAGGGTGCTTCATGAGTAGTGAGTAGTGATGCCAGGGTGCTTCATGAGTAGTGAGTAGTGATGCCAGGGTGCTCTATGAGTAGTGAGTAGTGATCCCAGGGTGCTTCATGAGTAGTGAGTAGTGATCCCAGGGTGCTTTATGAGTAGTGAGTAGTGATCCCAGGGTGCTTTATGAGTAGTGAGTAGTGATCTTAGGGTGCTTTATGAGTAGTGAGTAGTGAGCCCAGGGTGCTTTATTAGTAGTCAGTAGTGATCCCAGGGTGCTCTATGAGTAGTGAGTAGTGATCCCAGGGTGCTTTACGAGTAGTGAGTAGTGATCCCAGGGTGCTCTATGAGTAGTGAGTAGTGATCCCAGGGTGCTCTATGAGTAGTGAGTAGTGATCCCAGGGTGTTTTATGAGTAGTGAGTAGTGATCCCAGGGTGCTCTATGAGTAGTGAGTAGTGATCCCAGGGTGCTCTATGAGTAGTGAGTAGTGATCCCAGGGTGCTCTATGAGTAGTGATCCCAGGGCTCTTCATGAGTAGTGAGTAGTGATCCCAGGGTGCTTCATGAGTAGTGAGTAGTGATCCCAGGGTGCTTCATGAGTAGTGAGTAGTGATCCCAGGGTGCTCTATGAGTAGTGAGTAGTGATCCCAGGGTGCTCTATGAGTAGTGAGTAGTGATCCCAGGGTGCTTCATGAGTAGTGAGTAGTGATCCCAGGGTGCTCCATGAGTAGTGAGTAGTGATCGCAGGGTGCTCTATGAGTAGTGATCCCAGGGTGCTTTATGAGTAGTGAGTAGTGATGCCAGGGTGCTTTATGAGTAGTGAGTAGTGATCCCACGGTGCTTCATGAGTAGAGTAGTGATGCCAGGGTGCTTCATGAGTAGTGAGTAGTGATGCCAGGGTGCTCTATGAGTAGTGAGTAGTGATCCCAGGGTGCTTCATGAGTAGTGAGTAGTGATCCCAGGGTGCTTTATGAGTAGTGAGTAGTGATCCCAGGGTGCTTTATGAGTAGTGAGTAGTGATCTTAGGGTGCTTTATGAGTAGTGAGTAGTGAGCCCAGGGTGCTTTATTAGTAGTCAGTAGTGATCCCAGGGTGCTTTATGAGTAGTGAGTGATCCCAGGGTGCTTTATGAGTAGTGAGTAGTGATCCCAGGGTGCTTCATGAGTAGTGAGTAGTGATCCCAGGGTGCTTTATGAGTAGTGAGTAGTAATCCCAGGTTGCTTTATGAGTAGTGAGTAGTGATCCCAGGGTGCTTTATGAGTAGTGAGTAGTGAACCCAGGGTGCTTTATGAGTAGTGAGTAGTGATCCAGGGTGCTCTATGAGTAGTGATCCCAGGGTGCTTTATGAGTAGTGAGTAGTGATCCCAGGGTGCTTTATGAGTAGTGAGTAGTGATCCCAGGGTGCTTTATGAGTAGTGAGTAGTGAACCCAGGGTGCTTTATGAGTAGTGAGTAGTGATCCAGGGTGCTCTATGAGTAGTGATCCCAGGGTGCTTTATGAGTAGTGAGTAGTGATCCCAGGGTGCTTTATGAGTAGTGAGTAGTGATCCCAGGGTGGTTTATGAGTAGTGAGTAGTGATCCAGGGTGCTTTATGAGTAGTGAGTAGTGATCCCAGGGTGTTTTATGAGTAGTGAGTAGTGATCCCAGGGTGCTTTATGAGTAGTGAGTAGTGATCCCAGGGTGATTTATGAGTAGTGAGTAGTGATCCCAGGGTGCTTTATGAGTAGTGAGTAGTGATCCCAGGGTGCTTTATGAGTAGTGAGTAGTGATCCCAGGGTGCTTTATGAGTAGTGGGTGATGCCAGGGTGCTTTATGAGTAGTGAGTGATCCCAGGTGCTTTATGAGTAGTGAGTGAACCCAGGGTGCTTTATGAGTAGTGAGTAGTGATCCCAGGGTGCTTTATGAGTCGTGAGTGATCCTAGGGTGCTCTTTGAGTATTGAGTGATCCCAGGTGCTTTATGAGTAGTGTGTGATGCTAGGGTGCTCTATGAGTAGTGCGTTATCCCAGGGTGCTTTATCAGTAGTGAGTAGTGATCCCAGGGTGCTTCATGAGTAGTGAGTGATCCTAGGGTGCTCTATGAGTAGTGAGTTATCCCAGGTGCTTTATGAGTAGTGAGTGATCCTAGGGTGCTCTATGAGTAGTGAGTGATCCCAGGTGCTTTATGACTAGTGAGTGATCCTAGGGTGCTCTATGAGTAGTGAGTGATCCCAGGTGCTTTATGAGTAGTGAGTGATCCTCGGGTACTTTATGAGTAGTGAGTGATCCCAGGGTGCTTTATGAGTAGTGAGTGATCCCAGGTGCTTTATGAGTAGTGAGTGAACCCAGGTTGCTTTATGAGTAGTGAGTAGTGATCCCAGGGTGCTTTATGAGTTGTGAGTGATCCTAGGGTGCTCTATGAGTATTGAGTGATCCCAGGTGCTTTATGAGTAGTGAGTGATCCCAGGGTGCTCTATGAGTAGTACATGATCCCAGGGTGCTTTATGAGTAGTGAGTAGTGATCCCAGGGTGCTTTATGAGTAGTGAGTGATCCTCGGGTGCTATATGAGTAGTGCGTGATCCCAGGTGCTTCATGAGTAGTGAGTGATTGAGTGATCCCAGGGTGCTGTATGAGTAGTGAGTAGTGATCCCAGGGTGCTTTATGAGTAGTGAGTGATCCTAGGGTGCTTTATGAGTAGTGAGTGATCCCAGGTGCTTTATGAGTAGTGAGTGAACCCAGGGTGCTCTATGAGTAGTGAGTAGTGATCCAGGGAGCTTTATGAGTAGTGAGTAGTGATGCAGGGTGCTCTATGAGTAGTGATCCCAGGGTGCTTTATGAGTAGTGAGTAGTGATCCCAGGGTGCTTTATGAGTAGTGAGTGATCCTAGGGTGCTTTATGAGTATTGAGTGATCCCAGGTGCTTTATGAGTAGTGAGTGATCCTAGGGTGCTCTATGAGTAGTGCGTGATCCCAGGGTGCTTCATGAGTAGTGAGTAGTGATCCCAGGGTGCTTTATGAGTATTGAGTGATCCTAGGGTGCTCTATGAGTAGTGAGTGATCCCAGGTGCTTTATGAGTAGTGAGATATCCTAGGGTGCTCTATGAGTAGTGAGTAGTGATCCCAGGGTGCTTTATGAGTCATGAGTGATCCTAGGGTGCTCTATGAGTAGTGAGTGATCCCAGGTGCTTTATGAGTAGTGAGTGATCCTAGGGTGCTCTATGAGTAGTGAGTGATCCCAGGGTGCTTTATGAGTAGTGAGTGATCCCAGGGTGCTTTATGAGTAGTGAGTGAACCCAGGTTGCTTTATGAGTAGTGAGTAGTGATCCCAGGGTGCTTTATGAGTTGTGAGTGATCCTAGGGTGCTCTATGAGTATTGAGTGATCCCAGGTGCTTTATGAGTAGTGAGTGATCCCAGGGTGCTCTATGAGTAGTGAGTAGTGATCCCAGGGTGCTTTATGAGTAGTGAGTAGTGATCCCAGGGTGCTTTATGAGTAGTGAGTGATCCTCGGGTGCTATATGAGTAGTGCGTGATCCCAGGTGCTTCATGAGTAGTGAGTGATTGAGTGATCCCAGGGTGCTGTATGAGTAGTGAGTAGTGATCCCAGGGTGCTTTATGAGTAGTGAGTGATCCTAGGGTGCTTTATGAGTAGTGAGTGATCCCAGGTGCTTTATGAGTAGTGAGTGAACCCAGGGTGCTTTATGAGTAGTGAGTAGTGATCCCAGGGTGCTTTATCAGTAGTGAGTAGTGATCCCAGGGTGCTTTATGAGTAGTGAGTGATCCTAGGGTGCTTTATGAGTAGTGAGTGATCCCAGGGTGCTTTATGAGTAGTGAGTGATCCTAGGGTGCTTTATGAGTATTGAGTGATCCCAGGTGCCTTATGAGTAGTGAGTGATCCTAGGGTGCTCTATGAGTAGTGCGTGATCCCAGGGTGCTTTATGAGTAGTGAGTAGTGATCCCAGGGTGCTTTATGAGTAGTGAGTGATCCTAGGGTGCTCTATGAGTAGTGAGTGATCCCAGGTGCTTTATGAGTAGTGAGTGATCCTAGGGTGCTTTATGAGTAGTGCGTAGTGATCCCAGGGTGCTCTATGAGTAGTGAGTAGTGATCCCAGGGTGCTCCATGAGTAGTGAGTAGTGATGAGTAGTGATCCCAGGGTGCTCTATGTAGTGATCCCAGGGTGCTTTATGAGTAGTGAGTAGTGATGCCAGGGTGCTTTATGAGTAGTGAGTAGTGATCCCAGGGTGCTTCATGAGTAGTGAGTAGTGATGCCAGGGTGCTTCATGAGTAGTGAGTAGTGATGCCAGGGTGCTCTATGAGTAGTGAGTAGTGATCCCAGGGTGCTTCATGAGTAGTGAGTAGTGATCCCAGGGTGCTTTATGAGTAGTGAGTAGTGATCCCAGGGTGCTTTATGAGTAGTGAGTAGTGATCTTAGGGTGCTTTATGAGTAGTGAGTAGTGAGCCCAGGGTGCTTTATTAGTAGTCAGTAGTGATCCCAGGGTGCTCTATGAGTAGTGAGTAGTGATCCCAGGGTGCTTTACGAGTAGTGAGTAGTGATCCCAGGGTGCTCTATGAGTAGTGAGTAGTGATCCCAGGGTGCTCTATGAGTAGTGAGTAGTGATCCCAGGGTGTTTTATGAGTAGTGAGTAGTGATCCCAGGGTGCTCTATGAGTAGTGAGTAGTGATCCCAGGGTGCTCTATGAGTAGTGAGTAGTGATCCCAGGGTGCTCTATGAGTAGTGATCCCAGGGCTCTTCATGAGTAGTGAGTAGTGATCCCAGGGTGCTTCATGAGTAGTGAGTAGTGATCCCAGGGTGCTTCATGAGTAGTGAGTAGTGATCCCAGGGTGCTCTATGAGTAGTGAGTAGTGATCCCAGGGTGCTCTATGAGTAGTGAGTAGTGATCCCAGGGTGCTTCATGAGTAGTGAGTAGTGATCCCAGGGTGCTCCATGAGTAGTGAGTAGTGATCGCAGGGTGCTCTATGAGTAGTGATCCCAGGGTGCTTTATGAGTAGTGAGTAGTGATGCCAGGGTGCTTTATGAGTAGTGAGTAGTGATCCCACGGTGCTTCATGAGTAGTGAGTAGTGATGCCAGGGTGCTTCATGAGTAGTGAGTAGTGATGCCAGGGTGCTCTATGAGTAGTGAGTAGTGATCCCAGGGTGCTTCATGAGTAGTGAGTAGTGATCCCAGGGTGCTTTATGAGTAGTGAGTAGTGATCCCAGGGTGCTTTATGAGTAGTGAGTAGTGATCTTAGGGTGCTTTATGAGTAGTGAGTAGTGAGCCCAGGGTGCTTTATTAGTAGTCAGTAGTGATCCCAGGGTGCTTTATGAGTAGTGAGTGATCCCAGGGTGCTTTATGAGTAGTGAGTAGTGATCCCAGGGTGCTTCATGAGTAGTGAGTAGTGATCCCAGGGTGCTTTATGAGTAGTGAGTAGTAATCCCAGGTTGCTTTATGAGTAGTGAGTAGTGATCCCAGGGTGCTTTATGAGTAGTGAGTAGTGAACCCAGGGTGCTTTATGAGTAGTGAGTAGTGATCCAGGGTGCTCTATGAGTAGTGATCCCAGGGTGCTTTATGAGTAGTGAGTAGTGATCCCAGGGTGCTTTATGAGTAGTGAGTAGTGATCCCAGGGTGCTTTATGAGTAGTGAGTAGTGAACCCAGGGTGCTTTATGAGTAGTGAGTAGTGATCCAGGGTGCTCTATGAGTAGTGATCCCAGGGTGCTTTATGAGTAGTGAGTAGTGATCCCAGGGTGCTTTATGAGTAGTGAGTAGTGATCCCAGGGTGGTTTATGAGTAGTGAGTAGTGATCCAGGGTGCTTTATGAGTAGTGAGTAGTGATCCCAGGGTGTTTTATGAGTAGTGAGTAGTGATCCCAGGGTGCTTTATGAGTAGTGAGTAGTGATCCCAGGGTGATTTATGAGTAGTGAGTAGTAATCCCAGGGTGCTTTATGAGTAGTGAGTAGTGATCCCAGGGTGCTTTATGAGTAGTGAGTAGTGATCCCAGGGTGCTTTATGAGTAGTGGGTGATGCCAGGGTGCTTTATGAGTAGTGAGTGATCCCAGGTGCTTTATGAGTAGTGAGTGAACCCAGGGTGCTTTATGAGTAGTGAGTAGTGATCCCAGGGTGCTTTATGAGTCGTGAGTGATCCTAGGGTGCTCTTTGAGTATTGAGTGATCCCAGGTGCTTTATGAGTAGTGTGTGATGCTAGGGTGCTCTATGAGTAGTGCGTTATCCCAGGGTGCTTTATCAGTAGTGAGTAGTGATCCCAGGGTGCTTCATGAGTAGTGAGTGATCCTAGGGTGCTCTATGAGTAGTGAGTTATCCCAGGTGCTTTATGAGTAGTGAGTGATCCTAGGGTGCTCTATGAGTAGTGAGTGATCCCAGGTGCTTTATGACTAGTGAGTGATCCTAGGGTGCTCTATGAGTAGTGAGTGATCCCAGGTGCTTTATGAGTAGTGAGTGATCCTCGGGTACTTTATGAGTAGTGAGTGATCCCAGGGTGCTTTATGAGTAGTGAGTGATCCCAGGTGCTTTATGAGTAGTGAGTGAACCCAGGTTGCTTTATGAGTAGTGAGTAGTGATCCCAGGGTGCTTTATGAGTTGTGAGTGATCCTAGGGTGCTCTATGAGTATTGAGTGATCCCAGGTGCTTTATGAGTAGTGAGTGATCCCAGGGTGCTCTATGAGTAGTACATGATCCCAGGGTGCTTTATGAGTAGTGAGTAGTGATCCCAGGGTGCTTTATGAGTAGTGAGTGATCCTCGGGTGCTATATGAGTAGTGCGTGATCCCAGGTGCTTCATGAGTAGTGAGTGATTGAGTGATCCCAGGGTGCTGTATGAGTAGTGAGTAGTGATCCCAGGGTGCTTTATGAGTAGTGAGTGATCCTAGGGTGCTTTATGAGTAGTGAGTGATCCCAGGTGCTTTATGAGTAGTGAGTGATCCCAGGGTGCTCTATGAGTAGTGAGTAGTGATCGCAGGGAGCTTTATGAGTAGTGAGTAGTGATGCAGGGTGCTCTATGAGTAGTGATCCCAGGGTGCTTTATGAGTAGTGAGTAGTGATCCCAGGGTGCTTTATGAGTAGTGAGTGATCCTAGGGTGCTTTATGAGTATTGAGTGATCCCAGGTGCTTTATGAGTAGTGAGTGATCCTAGGGTGCTCTATGAGTAGTGCGTGATCCCAGGGTGCTTCATGAGTAGTGAGTAGTGATCCCAGGGTGCTTTATGAGTATTGAGTGATCCTAGGGTGCTCTATGAGTAGTGAGTGATCCCAGGTGCTTTATGAGTAGTGAGATATCCTAGGGTGCTCTATGAGTAGTGAGTAGTGATCCCAGGGTGCTTTATGAGTCATGAGTGATCCTAGGGTGCTTTATGAGTAGTGAGTGATCCTAGGGTGCTCTATGAGTAGTGAGTGATCCCAGGTGCTCTATGAGTAGTGCGTGATCCCAGGGTGCTTTATGAGTAGTGAGTAGTGATCCCAGGATGCTTTATGAGTAGTGAGTGGTGATCACAGGGTGCTTTATGAGTAGTGAGTGATCCTAGGGTTCTCTATGAGTAGTGCGTGATCCCAGGGTGCTTTATGAGTAGTGAGTAGTGATCACAGGGTGCTTTATGAGTAGTGAGTGATCCTAGGGTGCTCTATGAGTAGTGAGTGATCCCAGGTGCTTTATGAGTAGTGAGTGATCCTAGGGTGCTCTATGAGTAGTGAGTGATCCCAGGTGCTTTATGAGTAGTGAGTGATCCTAGGGTGCTCTATGAGTAGTGAGTGATCCCAGGTGCTTTATGAGTAGTGAGTGATCTTAGGGTGCTTTATGAGTCGTGAGTGATCCTCGGGTGCTTTATGAGTAGTGAGTGATCCAAGGGTGCTTCATGAGTAGTGAGTAGTGATCCCAGGGTGCTCCATGAGTAGTGAGTAGTGATCCCAGGGTGCTCTATGAGTAGTGAGTAGTGATCCCAGGGTGCTTTATGAGTAGTGAGTAGTGATGCCAGGGTGCTTTATGAGTAGTGAGTAGTGATCCCAGGGTGCTTCATGAGTAGTGAGTAGTGATGCCAGGGTGCTCTATGAGTAGTGAGTAGTGATCCCAGGGTGCTTTATGAGTAGTGAGTAGTGATCCCAGGGTGCTTTATGAGTAGTGAGTAGTGATCCCAGGGTGCTTTATGAGTAGTGAGTAGTGATCCCAGGGTGCTTTATGAGTAGTGAGTAGTGATCCCAGGGTGCTTTATGAGTAGTGAGTAGTGATCTTAGGGTGCTTTATGAGTAGTGAGTAGTGAGCCCAGGGTGCTTTATGAGTAGTCAGTAGTGATCCCAGGTTGCTTTATGAGTAGTGAGTAGTGATCCCAGGGTGCTTTATGAGTAGTGAGTAGTGATGCCAGGGTGCTTTATGAGTAGTGAGTAGTGATCCCAGGGTGCTTCATGAGTAGTGAGTAGTGATGCCAGGGTGCTCTATGAGTAGTGAGTAGTGATCCCAGGGTGCTTTATGAGTAGTGAGTAGTGATCCCAGGGTGCTTTATGAGTAGTGAGTAGTGGTCCCAGGGTGCTTTATGAGTAGTGAGTAGTGATGCCAGGGTGCTCTATGAGTAGTGAGTAGTGATCCCAGGGTGCTTTATGAGTAGTGAGTAGTGATCCCAGGGTGCTTTATGAGTAGTGAGTAGTGATCCCAGGGTGCTTTATGAGTAGTAAGGGAATACCCCCCTGTATTGGACAAAAATGAATGGCATGTCATTGGCATCGGACAAACCATATACACATTGGCCAATACCACCCAATTCGGCGTTGATTCATCCAAAGTGTATTGCAAATGCCATATGGTAATTGCCAGTTGTAACACTTTAAAAATTCAACAGGGGGCAAATGCGCTCCACCGGGGTTTTTCATATTGGATATGTAACCCAAATTAATGTCCAAAAGTAAAATTTTGAAAAAATGAACTTTTTTTCAAAAACTTATCACCCCTTAAAAAAGTGCTTTCTGGACCGTTTTTCGAAATTCTTTCGATTTTTTTGTCAATTACACATGTGTAAGAACTGTATGAATATACTTTTGTCCAATTTTATTATCATAATTTTTTTAATTTTTTTATATGCGCATAAGGAATATGTTTTGTCCAATTCCAATATGATTTCATAGGAAGTCAAAAGTCAAAAGTCAAAAATGTCAAAATTTTGTAAAAACTTCACACACCCATAAAAAGTGCTTTCTGGACCGTTTTTCGAAATTCTTTCGATTTTTTGTCAATTACACATGTGTAAGAACTGTATGAATATACTTTTGTCCAATTTTATTATCATAATTTTTTTTTTTTTTTTTTACATGCGCATAAGGAATATGTTTTGTCCAATTCCAATATGATTTCATAGGAAGTCAAAGTCAAAAGTCAAAAATGTCAAAATTTTGTAAAAACTTCACACACCCATAAAAAAGTGCTTTCTGGACCGTTTTTCGAAATTCTTTCGATTTTTTGTCAATTACACATGTGTAAGAACTGTATGAATATACTTTTGTCCAATTTTATTATCATAATTTTTTTTTTTTTTTTTTACATGCGCATAAGGAATATGTTTTGTCCAATTCCAATATGATTTCATAGGAAGTCAAAGTCAAAAGTCAAAAATGTCAAAATTTTGTAAAAACTTCACACACCCATAAAAAAGTGCTTTCTGGACCGTTTTTGAAATTCTTTCGATTTTTTGTCAATTACACATGTGTAAGAACTGTATGAATATACTTTTGTCCAATTTTATTATCATAATTTTTTTTTTTTTTTACATGCGCATAAGGAATATGTTTTGTCCAATTCCAATATGATTTCATAGGAAGTCAAAAGTCAAAAGTCAAAAATGTCAAAATTTTGTAAAAACTTCACACACCCTTAAAAAGTGCTTTCTGGACCGTTTTTTGAAATTCTGCACGTGCATTTGCAATATGTTTTTTAATTTTTTGTCAACTGTATGAATATACTTTTTTATTATCAATTACACATGTGTAAGAACTGTGCTCAAAAATGAATATACTTTTGTCCAATTTTATTATCATTCCATCACTTTTTTTATATCATTTTTGATGTTTTTTCACTATATAATCATTTTGTGGGCAAATGCAACGTTTCAGAAATTTGACATGCATAAAAATTTGACCTGCTCAGAAATGCAAAATTGACTGGTCTGATGAACACAGGATGGCCGGGCAGTGATAGTTGTTACATTTCCATCACTCGTTGTGTTGATTTCATCATGTCCATTAGGTGATGTTTTTACACTATAGAATCATATTGCAAGTGCACGCGCATTTGCAATATGTTTCAATGTGCATTTACCATATGAAATTTGACATGCTCAAAAATGCAAAATTGACTGGTCTGATGGACACAGGATGGCCGAGCAGTGATAGTTGTACATTTCCATCACTCGTTGTGTTGATTTCATCATGTCCATTAGGTGATGTTTTTCACTATAGAATCATATTGCAAGTGCACGCGCATTTGCAATATGTTTCAATGTGCATTTACCATATGAAATTTGACATGCTCAAAAATGCAAAATTGACTGGTCTGATGAACACAGGATGGCTGAGCAGTGATAGTTGTACATTTCCATCACCTGTTGTGTTGATTTCATCATGTCCATTTGTTTATGTTTTCTCACTTTTGCAAAGTCACTGTGCATTTGCAATATGGTTCAATGGGCAGGTACCATCACGAATTTGTCATGCTATAAAAATCCTGCAGGAATGTGAAATTGACTGGTCTGATGAACACAGGATGGCCGAGCAGTGATAGTTGTACATTTCCATCACTTGTTGTGTTGATTTCATCATGTCCATTAGGTGATGTTTTTTCACTATAGAATCATATTGCAAATGCACGTGCATTGTTGTGCAACTGGTAACCCAAAAATAAAAATATGGTTGTAAATGCATTTACCGGTCATTCTGATATTAATGCTCGCTATGGGAACACAGGATGGCCGGGCAGTGATAGTTGTACATTTCCATGTGTTGATTTCATCATGTCCATTAGGTGATGTTTTTCACTCGTTGTGTTGATTTCATCATGTCCATTAGGTGATGTTTTTACACTATAGAATCATATTGCAGTGCGCGCATTTGCAATATGTTTCAATGTGCATTTACCATATGAAATTTGACATGCTCAAAAATGCAAAATTGACTGGTCTGATGGACACAGGATGGCCGAGCAGTGATAGTTGTACATTTCCATCACTCGTTGTGTTGATTTCATCATGTCCATTAGGTGATGTTTTTCACTATAGAATCATATTGCAAGTGCGCGCGCATTTGCAATATGTTTCAATGTGCATTTACCATATGAAATTTGACATGCTCAAAAATGCAAAATTGACTGGTCTGATGAACACAGGATGGCTGAGCAGTGATAGTTGTACATTTCCATCACCTGTTGTGTTGATTTCATCATGTCCATTTGTTTATGTTTTCTCACTTTTGCAAAGTCACTGTGCATTTGCAATATGGTTCAATGGGCAGGTACCATCACGAATTTGTCATGCTATAAAAATCCTGCAGGAATGTGAAATTGACTGGTCTGATGAACACAGGATGGCCGAGCAGTGATAGTTGTACATTTCCATCACTTGTTGTGTTGATTTCATCATGTCCATTAGGTGATGTTTTTCACTATAGAATCATATTGCAAATGCACGTGCATTGTTGTGCAACTGGTAACCCAAAAATTAAAATATGGTTGTAAATGCATTTACCGGTCATTCTGATATTAATGCTCGCTATGGGAACACAGGATGGCCGGGCAGTGATAGTTGTACATTTCCATCACTCGTTGTGTTGATTTCATCATGTCCATTAGGTGATGTTTTTACACTATAGAATCATATTGCAAGTGCGCGCGCATTTGCAATATGTTTCAATGTGCATTTACCATATGAAATTTGACATGCTCAAAAATGCAAAATTGACTGGTCTGATGGACACAGGATGGCCGAGCAGTGATAGTTGTACATTTCCATCACTCGTTGTGTTGATTTCATCATGTCCATTAGGTGATGTTTTTACACTATAGAATCATATTGCAAGTGCGCGCGCATTTGCAATATGTTTCAATGTGCATTTACCATATGAAATTTGACATGCTCAAAAATGCAAAATTGACTGGTCTGATGGACACAGGATGGCCGAGCAGTGATAGTTGTACATTTCCATCACTCGTTGTGTTGATTTCATCATGTCCATTAGGTGATGTTTTTCACTATAGAATCATATTGCAAATGCACGTGCATTGTTGTGCAACTGGTAACCCAAAAATAAAAATATGGTTGTAAATGCATTTACCGGTCATTCTGATATTAATGCTCGCTATGGGAACACAGGATGGCCGGGCAGTGATAGTTGTACATTTCCATCACTCGTTGTGTTGATTTCATCATGTCCATTAGGTGATGTTTTTACACTATAGAATCATATTGCAAGTGCGCGCGCATTTGCAATATGTTTCAATGTGCATTTACCATATGAAATTTGACATGCTCAAAAATGCAAAATTGACTGGTCTGATGGACACAGGATGGCCGAGCAGTGATAGTTGTACATTTCCATCACTCGTTGTGTTGATTTCATCATGTCCATTAGGTGATGTTTTTACACTATAGAATCATATTGCAAGTGCGCGCGCATTTGCAATATGTTTCAATGTGCATTTACCATATGAAATTTGACATGCTCAAAAATGCAAAATTGACTGGTCTGATGGACACAGGATGGCCGAGCAGTGATAGTTGTACATTTCCATCACTCGTTGTGTTGATTTCATCATGTCCATTAGGTGATGTTTTTACACTATAGAATCATATTGCAAGTGCGCGCGCATTTGCAATATGTTTCAATGTGCATTTACCATATGAAATTTGACATGCTCAAAAATGCAAAATTGACTGGTCTGATGAACACAGGATGGCTGAGCAGTGATAGTTGTACATTTCCATCACTCGTTGTGTTGATTTCATCATGTCCATTAGGTGATGTTTTTACACTATAGAATCATATTGCAAGTGCGCGCGCATTTGCAATATGTTTCAATGTGCATTTACCATATGAAATTTGACATGCTCAAAAATGCAAAATTGACTGGTCTGATGGACACAGGATGGCCGAGCAGTGATAGTTGTACATTTCCATCACTCGTTGTGTTGATTTCATCATGTCCATTAGGTGATGTTTTTACACTATAGAATCATATTGCAAGTGCGCGCGCATTTGCAATATGTTTCAATGTGCATTTACCATATGAAATTTGACATGCTCAAAAATGCAAAATTGACTGGTCTGATGAACACAGGATGGCTGAGCAGTGATAGTTGTACATTTCCATCACTCGTTGTGTTGATTTCATCATGTCCATTTGTTTATGTTTTCTCACTTTTGCAAAGTCACTGTGCATTTGCAATATGGTTCAATGGGCAGGTACCATCACGAATTTGTCATGCTATAAAAATCCTGCAGGAATGTGAAATTGACTGGCCCGATGAACTCGGGATAGCTGGGCAGTGATTCTGGTTCATCTCCATGGCTCGTTAGGGTTGATTTCAGAATGTCACTTTTGGTGATGGTCCCTCTCCGTTTAAACATATTGCTAATGTACAAAAGTCAACTAGCAAGTCAGTGTCCATCAGTCAATTAGATGTCATTTTGACACCAAACTGATACCAATTGACACCAAACCCACTTTTTCCAACTCATTTAGAAGCCAACTATCACATATGTCAGAGCAGGCCCATAATTCACAGCGCCTTTAGTTTAAAACATAATAAAAACGTAAAACACATAGTTACGTTCTAGCTGCGGGTCCAGGTCAGACATTATGCAAAGGGAATACCCCCTGTATTGGACAAAAATGAATGGCATGTCATTGGCATCGGACAAACCATATACACATTGGCCAATACCACCCAATTCGGCGTTGATTCATCCAAAGTGTATTGCAAATGCCATATGGTAATTGCCAGTTGTAACACTTTAAAAATTCAACAGGGGGCAAATGCGAGCTCCACCGGGGTTTTTCATATTGGATATGTAACCCAAATCAATGTCCAAAAGTAAAATTTTGAAAAAATGAACTTTTTTCAAAAACTTATCACCCCTTAAAAAGTGCTTTCTGGACCGTTTTTGAAATTCTTTCGATTTTTTTGTCAATTACACATGTGTAAGAACTGTATGAATATACTTTTGTCCAATTTTATTATCATAATTTTTTTAATTTTTTTATATGCGCATAAGGAATATGTTTTGTCCAATTCCAATATGATTTCATAGGAAGTCAAAAGTCAAAAGTCAAAAATGTCAAAATTTTGTAAAAACTTCACACACCCATAAAAAAGTGCTTTCTGGACCGTTTTTCAAATTCTTTCGATTTTTGTCAATTACACATGTGTAAGAACTGTATGAATATACTTTTGTCCAATTTTATTATCATAATTTTTTTTTTTTTTTTTTTTTTTACATGCGCATAAGGAATATGTTTTGTCCAATTCCAATATGATTTCATAGGAAGTCAAAGTCAAAAGTCAAAAATGTCAAAATTTTGTAAAAACTTCACACACCCTTAAAAAAGTGCTTTCTGGACCGTTTTTGAAATTCTTTCAATTTTTTGTCAATTACACATGTGTAAGAACTGTATGAATATACTTTTGTCCAATTTTATTATCATATTTTTTATATATTTTTTTAATTGTGCATAAGGATTTTTTTGTGGGCCAAATGACGTAAGAAATTTGACATGCTCAAAAATCCTGCAGAAATGCAAAATTGACTGGCCTGATGAACTCGGGATGGCCGGGCAGTGATAGTTGTTCCTTTCCATCACTCGTTGTGTTGACTTCATCATGTCCATTTTGTGATGTTTTTTCACTATATAATCATATTGCAAGTGCACGTGCATTTGCAATATGTTTCAATGTGCATTTACCATATGAAATTTGACCTTGCTCAAAAATGCAAAATTGACTGGTCTGATGAACACAGGATGGCCGAGCAGTGATAGTTGTACATTTCCATCACTCGTTGTGTTGATTTCATCATCTCCGTTAGGTGATGTTTTTACACTATAGAATCATATTGCAAATGCACGTGCATTGTTGTGCAACTGGTAACCCAAAAATAAAAATATGGTTGTAAATGCATTTACCGGTCATTCTGATATTAATGCTCGCTATGGGAACACAGGATGGCCGGGCAGTGATAGTTGTACATTTCCATCACTCGTTGTGTTGATTTCATCATGTCCATTAGGTGATGTTTTTACACTATAGAATCATATTGCAAAAGTGCGCGCGCATTTGCAATATGTTTCAATGTGCATTTACCATATGAAATTTGAAATGCTCAAAAATGCAAAATTGACTGGTCTGATGGACACAGGATGGCCGAGCAGTGATAGTTGTACATTTCCATCACTCGTTGTGTTGATTTCATCATGTCCATTAGGTGATGTTTTTCACTATAGAATCATATTGCAAGTGCGCGCGCATTTGCAATATGTTTCAATGTGCATTTACCATATGAAATTTGACATGCTCAAAAATGCAAAATTGACTGGTCTGATGAACACAGGATGGCTGAGCAGTGATAGTTGTACATTTCCATCACCTGTTGTGTTGATTTCATCATGTCCATTTGTTTATGTTTTCTCACTTTTGCAAAGTGCACTGTGCATTTGCAATATGGTTCAATGGGCAGGTACCATCATGAAATTTGTCATGCTATAAAAATCCTGCAGGAATGCAAAATTGACTGGTCTGATGAACACAGGATGGCCGAGCAGTGATAGTTGTACATTTCCATCACTGTTGTGTTGATTTCATCATGTCCATTAGGTGATGTTTTTTCACTATAGAATCATATTGCAATGCGCTGCATTTGCAATATGTTTCAATGTGCATTTACCATATGAAATTTGACATGCTCAAAAATGCAAAATTGACTGGTCTGATGGGAACACAGGATGGCTGAGCAGTGATAGTTGTACATTTCCATCACCTGTTGTGTTGATTTCATCATGTCCATTTGTTTATGTTTTCACTCACTTTTGCAAAGTCACTGTGCATTTGCAATATGGTTCAATGGCAGGTACCATCATGAAATTTGTCATGCTATAAAAATCCTGCAGGAATTGACTGGTCTGATGAACACAGGATGGCCGAGCAGTGATAGTTGTACATTTCCATCACTTGTTGTGTTGATTTCATCATGTCCATTAGGTGATGTTTTTTCACTATAGAATCATATTGCAAATGCACGTGCATTGTTGTGCAACTGGTAACCCAAAAATTATTTACCATATGGTTGTAAAATTTACCAATGTCATTCTGCAAATATTAATGGTCACGATGGGAACACAGGATGGCCGGGCAGTGATAGTTGTACATTTCCATCACTCGTTGTGTTGATTTCATCATGTCCATTAGGTGATGTTTTTCACTATAGAATCATATTGCAAGTGCGCGCGCATTTGCAATATGTTTCAATGTGCATTTACCATATGAAATTTGAAATGCTCAAAAATGCAAAATTGACTGGTCTGATGGACACAGGATGGCCGAGCAGTGATAGTTGTACATTTCCATCACTGTTGTGTTGATTTCATCATGTCCATTAGGTGATGTTTTTCACTATAGAATCATATTGCAAGTGCACGTGCATTTGCAATATGTTTCAATGTGGCATTTACCATATGAAATTTGAAATGCTCAAAAATGCAAAATTGACTGGTCTGATGGACACAGGATGGCCGAGCAGTGATAGTTGTACATTTCCATCACTCGTTGTGTTGATTTCATCATGTCCATTAGGTGATGTTTTTCACTATAGAATCATATTGCAATGCGCGCATTTGCAATATGATTCAATGTGCATTTACCATATGAAATTTGACATGCTCAAAAATGCAAAATTGACTGGTCTGATGGAACACAGGATGGCCGAGCAGTGATAGTTGTACATTTCCATCACCTCGTTGTGTTGATTTCATCATGTCCATTAGGTGATGTTTTCTCACTTAGAATCATATTGCAAGTCACTGTGCATTTGCAATATGTTTCAATGTGCATTTACCATATGAAATTTGTCATGCTATAAAAATGCAAAATTGACTGGTCTGATGGACACAGGATGGCCGAGCAGTGATAGTTGTACATTTCCATCACTCGTTGTGTTGATTTCATCATGTCCATTAGGTGATGTTTTTCACTATAGAATCATATTGCAAGTGCGCGCGCATTTGCAATATGTTTCAATGTGCATTTACCATATGAAATTTGACATGCTCAAAAATGCAAAATTGACTGGTCTGATGAACACAGGATGGCTGAGCAGTGATAGTTGTACATTTCCATCACTGTTGTGTTGATTTCATCATGTCCATTTGTTTATGTTTTCTCACTTTTGCAAAGTCACTGTGCATTTGCAATATGGTTCAATGGGCAGGTACCATCACGAATTTGTCATGCTATAAAAATCCTGCAGGAATGTGAAATTGACTGGCCCGATGAACTCGGGGGATAGCTGGGCAGTGATTCTGGTTCATCTCCATGGCTCGTTAGGGTTGATTTCAGAATGTCACTTTTGGTGATGGTCCCTCTCCGTTTAAACATATTGCTAATGTACAAAAGTCAACTAGCAAGTCAGTGTCCATCAGTCAATTAGATGTCATTCTGACACCAAACTGATACCAATTGACACCAAACCCACTTTTTCCAACTCATTTAGAAGCCAACTATCATATATGTCAGAGCAGGCCCATAATTCACAGCGCCTTTAGTTTAAAACATAATAAAAACGTAAAACACATAGTTACGTTCTAGCTGCGGGTCCAGGTCAGACATTATGTGAAGGCCTATGTGAGGCGACCCCGAATCCCGAGTTTCGGCTCGATAGGTCCTTCGGTGCCCGAGTAAAACCCTAATTGGTGCTGAAAATCCACTTTTTCCATGCCTTGCTATGGGGTCCTTGAATGAGCTATCGGACCGAAACGTTGGGGTCCGTCTCTATGGGCCGAGCCGGTTCCAATGCACCTAGTCTTGTGTCTCTGAGACTTTTCTAAATGTCGCCATTTTCGTAATGGTCAAAATGAATTGAAATCATTGCAAATGTACGAGGCTATTTCTCGGTCCGAGAACCTTCTAGAGCCACCTAACTCACCACGCACTATCGACCCGAGGTCTAGAACAGGTTTCTAAAGTTTCGGAACTCTAGGTCTGACGGTTCTTTTTAGCTCGAACAAAGCTAACTATTGGAGGCACTGTCTGTCTCTACAACCCCAATACGTCCCTCCTTCCAAGTTGTGTGTCTGTGTGATTTAGTTTTCCTTTGAAATTTTATGGGAAAAATGACTGATTTACAGTTCATGGGGGTTGCCTAATCACACATATGAAGTTTTGGACAGATCTGACTTTTTTAACCCCTCGAAACAGCCCCTGAGACACCAATTAAGGCACTTCCGGTTGGCACAGGAAGCTATAAGTCAACACATATCCTCACTGGGCTATGCTTTTACAGAATCCTGTGTTTTAAGTCCTTACGTTAAGAATTGACTGATTTACACAGGGTTGAATGCACTATGTCTATCAAACTGCAGGCAGGTAATGGAAAAACACTTTTAGGGTGATTTTAACCACTTCCGGTTGGTCCAGGAAGCCTAGAATCAACACAGGTAGACCTCATACTGGCCTGATGGACTGTTATCAAAGACAGGTTCATACGGCATTCATAACCCATATAGACTTCAGGTTGAATTTAGGGGTGCAGGCAATGTATTCCTATGGGGAGAGAAGTCAATGCAAACTATTTGAAGTAAACACCTTCTTTTAACTATTAAGGGTTAATGCCACACGGTCAACGTTAGGCTTGCACGGATCGGAAGGACCTTAGGAACGTACCTGAGGTCGAATTGTGCTTCTCACCCTAACGGTTCTCTCACTGTCACCCAAAAGCAAATGACGTTGTGGGGCAGGCTTCATTTTGGGCCTACTTTTCTAATGGTCGCTGCGCTCAGACCGAGCGAGCTACGGTCAAGCGGGATATCTCGTTGAACTCGGCACGGCCTAGAGATTATGTTTATGCCATTGCCTGCTCTCTGTGTCTTTGAGAACCGCACTTTTCACTCCATCCTTGCTGTGTGTGCGTGTGAGAGCTTTTCTTTGACATCTGTTGGGAGAAATGACTGATTTACAGTTCATGAGGGTTACCTAGTCACACATATGAAGTTTTGAAAAGATCTGACCTTTTTAACCCTTGGAAACTGCCACTGTGACATCATTAAAGGCACTTCCGGTTGGCACAGGAAGCTATAAGTAAACCCATGTCTTGATTGACATAGAAACTTACAGAATCCTGAGTTTTAAGTCCTTACGTTAAGAATTGACTGATTTACACAGGGTTGAATGCACTATGTCTATCAAACTGCAGGCAGGTAATGGAAAAACACTTTTAGGGTGATTTTAACCACTTCCGGTTGGTCCAGGAAGCCTAGAATCAACACAGGTAGACCTCATACTGGCCTGATGGACTGTTACCAAAGACAGGTTCATACGGCATTCATAACCCATATAGACTTCAGGTTGAATTTAGGGGTAAAGGCAATGTATTCCTATGGGGAGAGAAATCAATGCAAACTATTTGAAGTAAACACCTTCTTTTAACTATTAAGGGTTAATGCCACACGGTCAACGTTAGGCTTGCACGGATCGGAAGGACCTTAGGAACGTACCTGAGGTCGAATTGTGCTTCTCACCCTAACGGTTCTCTCACTGTCACCCAAAAGCAAATGACGTTGTGGGGCAGGCTTCATTTTGGGCCTACTTTTCTAATGGTCGCTGCGCTCAGACCGAGCGAGCTACGGTCAAGCGGGATATCTCGTTGAACTCGGCACGGCCTAGACATTATGTTTATGCCATTGCCTGCTCTCTGTGTCTTTAAGAACCACACTTTTTCACTCCATCCTTGCTGTGTGTGCGTGTGAGAGCTTTTCTTTGACATCTGCTGGGAGAAATGACTGATTTACAGTTTAGGAGGGTTACCTGGTCACACATATGAAGTTTTGGAGAGATGTGACTTTTCTAACCCTTCAAAACAGACAGTGTGACCCAATTAAAGGCACTTCCGGTTGGCACAGGAAGCTATAAGTAAACACATGTCTTGATTGACATGCACTTACAGAATCCTGAGTTTTAAGTCTTTAAGTTAAGAATTGACTGATCTACACAGGGTTGAATGCACTATGTCTATCAAACTGCATGCAGGTATGGATCAACACTTTTAGGGTGATTTTAACCACTTCCGGTTGCTCCAGGAAGCTTAGAATCAACACAGGTAGACCTCATAGTGGTCTGATGGACTGTCATAGAAGACAGGTTCATAAGGCATTCATAACCCACATAGGCTTCAGGTTGAATTTAGGGGTGCAGGCAATGTATTCCTATGGGGAGAGAAGTCAATGCAAACTCTTTGAAGTAAACACCTTATTTTAACTATTAAGGGTTAATGCCACATGGTCAAGGTTAGGCTTGCACGGATCGGGAGGACCTTAGGAACGTACCTGAGGTCGAATTGTGCTTCTCACCCTAACGGTTCTCTCACTGTCACCCAAAAGCAAATGACATTGAGGGCCAGGCTTCCTTTTGCGCCTTCTTTTTTCAAGGTCGCTGCACTCAGAGCGAGCTACGGTCAAGCGGGGCGTCTCGTTGAACTCTGCACAGCCTGGAGACTATGGTGATGCCATTTTTTGTGTTGATTTCAGAATGCCATTTTGGTGATGGTCCCTCTCCGTTTAAACATATTGCTAATGTACAAAAGTCAACTAGCAAGTCAGTGTCCACCAGTCAATTAGATGTCATTCTGACACCAAACTGATACCAATTGACACCAAACCCACTTTTTCCAACTCATTTAGAAGCCAACTATCACATATGTCAGAGCAGGCCCATAATTCACAGCGCCATTAGTTTAAAACATAATAAAAACGTAAAACACATAGTTACGTTCTAGCTGCGGGTCCAGGTCAGACATTATGTGAAGGCCTATGTGAGGCGACCCCGAATCCCGAGTTTCGGCTCGATAGGTCCTTCGGTGCCCGAGTAAAACCCTAATTGGTGCTGAAAATCCACTTTTTTCCATGCCTTGCTATGGGGTCCTTGAATGAGCTATCGGACCGAAACGTTGGGGTCCGTCTCTATGGGCCGAGCCGGTTTCAATGCACCTAGTCTTGTGTCTCTGAGACTTTTCTAAATGTCGCCATTTTCGTAATGGTCAAAATGAATTGAAATCATTGCAAATGTACGAGGCTATTTCTCGGTCCGAGAACCTTCTAGAGCCACCTAACTCACCACGCACTATCGACCCGAGGTCTAGAACAGGTTTCTAAAGTTTCGGAACTCTAGGTCTGACGGTTCTTTTTAGCTCGAACAAAGCTAACTATTGGAGGCACTGTCTGTCTCTACAAACCCCAATACGTCCCTCCTTCCAAGTTGTGTGTCTGTGTGATTTAGTTTTCCTTTGAAATTTTATGGGAAAAATGACTGATTTACAGTTCATGGGGGTTGCCTAATCACACATATGAAGTTTTGGACAGATCTGACTTTTTTAACCCCTCGAAACAGCCCCTGAGACACCAATTAAGGCACTTCCGGTTGTCACAGGAAGCTATAAGTCAACACATATCCTCACTGGGCTATGCTTTTACAGAATCCTGAGTTTTAAGTCCTTACGTTAAGAATTGACTGATTTACACAGGGTTGAATGCACTATGTCTATCAAACTGCAGGCAGGTAATGGAAAAACACTTTTAGGGTGATTTTAACCACTTCCGGTTGGTCCAGGAAGCTTAGAATCAACACAGGTAGACCTCATACTGGCCTGATGGACTGTTACCAAAGACAGGTTCATACGGCATTCATAACCCATATAGACTTCAGGTTGAATTTAGGGGTAAAGGCAATGTATTCCTATGGGGAGAGAAATCAATGCAAACTTTTGAAGTAAACACCATCTTTTAACTATTAAGGGTTAATGCCACACTGTCAACGTTAGGCTTGCACGGATCGGAAGGACCTTAGGAACATACCTGAGGTCGAATTGTGCTTCTCACCCTAACGGTTCTCTCACTGTCACCCAAAAGCAAATGACGTTGTGGGGCAGGCTTCATTTTGGGCCTACTTTTCTAATGGTCGCTGCGCTCAGACCGAGCGAGCTACGGTCAAGCGGGATATCTCGTTGAACTCGGCACGGCCTAGACATTATGTTTATGCCATTGCCTGCTCTCTGTGTCTTTAAGAACCACACTTTTCACTCCATCCTTGCTGTGTGTGCGTGTGAGAGCTTTTCTTTGACATCTGCTGGGAGAAATGACTGATTTACAGTTCACGAGGGTTACCTAGTCACACATATGAAGTTTTGAAAAGATCTGACCTTTTTAACCCATGGAAACTGCCACTGTGACACCATTAAAGGCACTTCCGGTTGGCACAGGAAGCTATAAATAAACTCATATCATGATTGGGGTATGCCTTTACAGAATCCCGAGTTTTAAGTCTTTACGTTAAGAACTGAGTTATTTACGGAGGGTTTAGTGAGTGTGTGTTATTTCAGAAAATCATAGAAAATCACAGAAATCTCGCAGAGCTCCGCAGCACACTTTAAAAAGATTCGTAAGAACAACCTGCAACTGGATCTGTAACCGTTGAAAAAAAAAAACACCTATCCGTGAACATCACCAAGGTGTCGTTGTACGATTTCTCTTAAATGACGATAGATAAATGGCTGGTTCTTTTTTATTGACACCGGAGGCTCCTTGACTTTGACGTGAAGTGGAAAAATAATTTCTCTATTTTCATTTTGGACCTTTAATCCCAGATAAATGGCCATAACTCAAAAACCGTTGAGGCCTAGACGCCATCTTGTTCGGGGCCAACTGCCCATTATGCCGCCCCTACGCTCACCGAGTTTCGGCTTCTAAATATTTTCAGTTTTCGAGATAAGGCCCCGTCGTGAATCGTGATGTTTTGTAGCAATAGCCATATGATTGCTTATGCCCTCTTGTGGGAATTTCCGGGACATGGGAAAAATGACATAAATCTTATTATTTTTGTAAAACGGAAACCGAATGTCCGACAACGTTCATTTGATGACTTCCTGGTAGGTCCGGCCCTGCCGCTCGGCCCGACGCCGTCCGCGAATTTTACAAACGATTTCGGACGTCTAGTAAGGGACCGTACATTTGCAATATGGACTTTCTCACTAACCATACAGGTACTGCCGAATTCTTCCCTTAAGGTATGTGAAGGCCTATGTGAGGCGACCCCGAATCCCGAGTTTCGGCTCGATAGGTCCTTCGGTGCCCGAGTAAAACCCTAATTGGTGCTGAAAATCCACTTTTTCCATGCCTTGCTATGGGGTCCTTGAATGAGCTATCGGACCGAAACGTTGGGGTCCGTCTCTATGGGCCGAGCCGGTTCCAATGCACCTAGTCTTGTGTCTCTGAGACTTTTCTAAATGTCGCCACTTTCGTAATGGTCAAAATGAATTGAAGTCATTGCAAATGTACGAGGCTATTTCTCGGTCCGAGAACCTTCTAGAGCCACCTAACTCACCACGCACTATCGACCCGAGGTCTAGAACAGGTTTCTAAAGTTTGGAACTCTAGGTCTGACGGTTCATTTTTTAGCTCGAACAAAGCTAACTATTGGAGGCACTGTCTGTCTCTACAAACCCCAATACGTCCCTCCTTCCAAGTTGTGTGTCTGTGTGATTTAGTTTTCCTTTGAAATTTTATGGGAAAAATGACTGATTTACAGTTCATGGGGGTTGCCTAATCACACATATGAAGTTTTGGACAGATCTGACTTTTTTAACCCCTCGAAACAGCCCCTGAGACACCAATTAAGGCACTTCCGGTTGGCACAGGAAGCTATAAGTCAACACATATCCTCACTGGGCTATGTTTTTACAGAATCCTGTGTTTTAAGTCCTTACGTTAAGAATTGACTGATTTACACAAGTTGAATGCACTATGTCTATCAAACTGCAGGCAGGTAATGGAAAAACACTTTTAGGGTGATTTTAACCACTTCCGGTTGGTCCAGGAAGCCTAGAATCAACACAGGTAGACCTCATACTGGCCTGATGGACTGTTATCAAAGACAGGTTCATACGGCATTCATAACCCATATAGACTTCAGGTTGAATTTAGGGGTGCAGGCAATGTATTCCTATGGGGAGAGAAGTCAATGCAAACTATTTGAAGTAAACACCTTCTTTTAACTATTAAGGGTTAATGCCACACGGTCAACGTTAGGCTTGCACGGATCGGAAGGACCTTAGGAACGTACCTGAGGTCTCGTTGTGCTTCTCACCCTAACGGTTCTCTCACTGTCACCCAAAAGCAAATGACGTTTGGGGCAGGCTTCATTTGGGCCAATTTTCTAATGGTCGCTGCGCTCACACCAAAAATAAAGCTACGGTCAAGCGGGATATCTCGTTGAACTCGGCACGGCCTAGAGATTATGTTTATGCCATTGCCTGCTCTCTGTGTCTTTGAGAACCGCACTTTTCACTCCATCCTTGCTGTGTGTGCGTGTGAGAGCTTTTCTTTGACATCTGTTGGGAGAAATGACTGATTTACAGTTCATGAGGGTTACCTAGTCACACATATGAAGTTTTGAAAAGATCTGACCTTTTAACCCTTGGAAACTGCCACTGTGACATCATTAAAGGCACTTCCGGTTGGCACAGGAAGCTATAAGTAAACCCATGTCTTGATTGACATAGAAACTTACAGAATCCTGAGTTTTAAGTCCTTACGTTAAGAATTGACTGATTTACACAGGGTTGAATGCACTATGTCTATCAAACTGCAGGCAGGTAATGGAAAAACAATTTTAGGGTGATTTTAACCACTTCCGGTTGGTCCAGGAAGCCTAGAATCAACACAGGTAGACCTCATACTGGCCTGATGGACTGTTACCAAAGACAGGTTCATACGGCATTCATAACCCATATAGACTTCAGGTTGAATTTAGGGGTGCAGGCAATGTATTCCTATGGGGAGAGAAGTCAATGCAAACTATTTGAAGTAAACACCTTCTTTTAACTATTAAGGGTTAATGCCACACGGTCAAGGTTAGGCTTGCACGGATCGGAAGGACATTTAGGAACATACCTGAGGTCGAATTGTGCTTCTCACCCTAACGGTTCTCTCACTGTCACCCAAAAGCAAATGACGTTGTGGGGCAGGCTTCATTTTGGGCCTACTAAAAAATGGTCGCTGCGCTCAGAAGCGAGCTACGGTCAAGCGGGATATCTCGTTGAACACAGGCACGGCCTAGACATTATGTTTATGCCATTGCCTGCTCTCTGTGTCTTTGAACCACACTTTTTCACTCCATGCTGTGTTGCGGTGATTTTCTTTGACATCTGTTGGGAGAATGACTGATTTACAGTTCATGAGGGTTACCTAGTCACACATATGAAGTTTTGAAAAGATCTGACTTTTTTAACCCTCAAAACAGCCCCTGAGACACTCAATTAAGGCACTTCCGGTTGTCACAGGAAGCTATAAGTGTCAACATATATCCTCACTGGGCTATGATTTTACAGAATCCTGAGTTTTAAGTTTTTACGTTAAGAATTGACTGATTTGCACAGGGTTGAATGCATATGTTTCAAACTGCAGGCAGGTAATGGAAAAACACTTTTAGGGTGATTTTAACCACTTCCGGTTGGTCCAGGAAGCTTAGAATCAACACAGGTAGACCTCATAGTGGCCTGATGGACTGTTACCAAAGACAGGTTCATACGGCATTCATAACCCATTATAGACTTCAGGTTGAATTCAGGGGTAAAGGCAATGTATTCCTATGGGGAGAGATTCAATGCAAACTATTTGAAGTAAACACCTTCTTTTAACTATTAAGGGTTAATGCCACACGGTCAACGTTAGGCTTGCACGGATCGGAAGGACCTTAGGAACGTACCTGAGGTCGAATTGTGCTTCTCACCCTAACGGTTCTCTCACTGTCACCCAAAAGCAAATGACATTGAGGGCCAGGCTTCCTTTTGCGTACCTTCTTTTTTTCAAGGTCGCTGCACTAAAGAGCGAGCTACGGTCAATTGCGGGGCGTCTCGTTGAACTCTGCACAGCCTGGAGACTATGGTGATGCCATTTTTTGTGTTGATTTCAGAATGCCATTTTGGTGATGGTCCCTCTCCGTTTAAACATATTGCTAATGTACAAAAGTCAACTAGCAAGTCAGTGTCCACCAGTCAATTAGATGTCATTCTGACACCAAACTGATACCAATTGACACCAAACCCACTTTTTCCAACTCATTTAGAAGCCAACTATCACATATGTCAGAGCAGGCCCATAATTCACAGCGCCATTAGTTTAAAACATAATAAAAACGTAAAACACATAGTTACGTTCTAGCTGCGGGTCCAGGTCAGACATTATGTGAAGGCCTATGTGAGGCGACCCCGAATCCCGAGTTTCGGCTCGATAGGTCCTTCGGTGCCCGAGTAAAACCCTAATTGGTGCTGAAAATCCACTTTTTTCCATGCCTTGCTATGGGGTCCTTGAATGAGCTATCGGACCGAAACGTTGGGGTCCGTCTCTATGGCCCGAGCCGGTTTCAATGCACCTAGTCTTGTGTCTCTGAGACTTTTCTAAATGTCGCCATTTTCGTAATGGTCAAAATGAATTGAAGTCATTGCAAATGTACGAGGCTATTTCTCGGTCCGAGAACCTTCTAGAGCCACCTAACTCACCACGCACTATCGACCCGAGGTCTAGAACAGGTTTCTAAAGTTTCGGAACTCTAGGTCTGACGGTTCTTTTAGCTCGAACAAAGCTAACTATTGGAGGCACTGTCTGTCTCTACAACCCCCAATACGTCCCTCCTTCCAAGTTGTGTGTCTGTGTGATTTAGTTTTCCTTTGAAATTTTATGGGAAAAATGACTGATTTACAGTTCATGGGGGTTGCCTAATCACACATATGAAGTTTTGGACAGATCTGACTTTTTTAACCCCTCGAAACAGCCCCTGAGACACCAATTAAGGCACTTCCGGTTGTCACAGGAAGCTATAAGTCAACACATATCCTCACTGGGCTATGCTTTTACAGAATCCTGAGTTTTAAGTCCTTACGTTAAGAATTGACTGATTTACACAGGGTTGAATGCACTATGTCTATCAAACTGCAGGCAGGTAATGGAAAAACACTTTTAGGGTGATTTTAACCACTTCCGGTTGGTCCAGGAAGCTTAGAATCAACACAGGTAGACCTCATACTGGCCTGATGGACTGTTACCAAAGACAGGTTCATACGGCATTCATAACCCATATAGACTTCAGGTTGAATTTAGGGGTAAAGGCAATGTATTCCTATGGGGAGAGAAGTCAATGCAAACTTTTTGAAGTAAACACCATCTTTTAACTATTAAGGGTTAATGCCACACGGTCAACGTTAGGCTTGCACGGATCGGAAGGACCTTAGGAACATACCTGAGGTCGAATTGTGCTTCTCACCCTAACGGTTCTCTCACTGTCACCCAAAAGCAAATGACGTTGTGGGGCAGGCTTCATTTTGGGCCTACTTTTCTAATGGTCGCTGCGCTCAGACCGAGCGAGCTACGGTCAAGCGGGATATCTCGTTGAACTCGGCACGGCCTAGACATTATGTTTATGCCATTGCCTGCTCTCTGTGTCTTTAAGAACCACACTTTTCACTCCATCCTTGCTGTGTGTGCGTGTGAGAGCTTTTCTTTGACATCTGCTGGGAGAAATGACTGATTTACAGTTCATGAGGGTTACCTAGTCACACATATGAAGTTTTGAAAAGATCTGACCTTTTTAACCCATGGAAACTGCCACTGTGACACCATTAAAGGCACTTCCGGTTGGCACAGGAAGCTATAAATAAACTCATATCATGATTGGGGTATGCCTTTACAGAATCCCGAGTTTTAAGTCTTTACGTTAAGAACTGAGTTATTTACGGAGGGTTTAGTGAGTGTGTGTTATTTCAGAAAATCATAGAAAATCACAGAAATCTCGCAGAGCTCCGCAGCACACTTTAAAAAGATTCGTAAGAACAACCTGCAACTGGATCTGTAACCGTTGAAAAAAAAAACACCTATCCGTGAACATCACCAAGGTGTCGTTGTACGATTTCTCTTAAATGACGATAGATAAATGGCTGGTTCTTTTTTATTGACACCGGAGGCTCCTTGACTTTGACATGAAGTGGAAAAATAATTTCTCTATTTTCATTTTGGACCTTTAATCCCAGATAAATGGCCATAACTCAAAAACCGTTGAGGCCTAGACGCCATCTTGTTCGGGGCCAACTGCCCATTATGCCGCCCCTACGCTCACCGAGTTTCGGCTTCTAAATATTTTCAGTTTTCGAGATAAGGCCCCGTCGTGAATCGTGATGTTTTGTAGCAATAGCCATATGATTGCTTATGCCCTCTTGTGGGAATTTCCGGGACATGGGAAAAATGACATAAATCTTATTATTTTTGTAAAACGGAAACCGAATGTCCGACAACGTTCATTTGATGACTTCCTGGTAGGTCCGGCCCTGCCGCTCGGCCCGACGCCGTCCGCGAATTTTACAAACGATTTCGGACGTCTAGTAAGGGACCGTACATTTGCAATATGGACTTTCTCACTAACCATACAGGTACTGCCGAATTCTTCCCTTAAGGTA
>NW_026284109.1:0-3523 GCF_023373465.1 Oncorhynchus keta
TGCAGACATGCTCCAAGACCACTCAATGCTGTAATCACCACCATGGAGTGTGTCTGGCGCTGTTGTGTTCACTACCCTTGACCTCAATAGTGGTTATTGGCAGGTTGAGATGGACCAGGGCAAGGACAAGACTGCGTTTGTCTGTGCCGAGGCTTGTTTTCTTAAGGTGATGCCCTTTGATTGACCACCCCTGCCACTTTCCAAAGACTCATGGAGAGTGCGTTAGAGGTGAACTCAAAGGGAAGATCTGTTTCGTCTACCTGACGATATAATTATCTACCAGAACAGAGAAGACACTTTCAAGATCTTCAAGCAGTGTTGGACAAGCTAAGAGAAGCTGGTCGGCCTTAAATATGAAGAAGAGCAACTCTGCCAAACCTCCCTGAAGTTCCTTGGCCATATTAAAGTCTTCCGGCCGGCATTCATGTGGATCCTGAAAAGACAAAGGCTGTACAAGACTTCCCTGTGCCAACCACACCTCAAGGCCCTTCAACGGTTCCTTGGTATGGCTGGATGGTACCATCGGTTTGTGTCTAACTTCTCCCAGGTGGCAGAACCCTCAACGCGATGAAGCGAAAAGGAGCGAAATTCCAATGGACGGCAGAGTGCCAGACTTCCTTGAAACCCTGAAACGACATCTCGTCACACCTCCCATTTTAGGTCATCCCAACTTTGATTGCCCTTTGTTGTTTACACTGATGCAAGTGATGTTGACTTGGTGCTGTCCTAGTCCAACAGACTGGACTTGGCACTGAAGAAGTGCTAGCGTTCGCCAGTCGGACATTGAATGGAGCAGAACGGAACTACTCCACAACAGAGCAAGAGTGCCTTGCAGTGGTCTGGGCTTTGGAAAAGTGGAGGTACTACTTGGAGGGAAGACACTTCACTGTGGTCACTGACCATTCCTCCCTTGTGTGGGTGTTCAAGACCAACAAACCAAGCACCAGACTCATAAGATGGGCTCTACGGTTGCAAGAGTTCACATTTGCAGTGGAATACAGGAAAGGAAAATACAACACTGTTCCAGATGCCTTGTCCTCAGAGCTCCTGCTTGCAGATAACGGTGGCCCTGATCTTACATGTGCTACTGGGTCCTGTCAGCAGTCGAGACTCGCCCAAACGGATTTTTTTTATCTCGATGAGGCCATATGGAAAGCTCAACACAGGATGTATCCGGTGAAGGTTGAGGCTTTGTACCAGACTATCCTGAAGATGGAGAAAAGATGGTCAATCCTACCAAAGCTGACCATCATTGAAGATAAAGTCTACCGAGTCGCATAACCACCTCACAGAACACTCTACCAAATGTACATACCGGACACTCTACTTACAACTGCTTCAACATTTCCATGAAGACTCATTAGCTGGTCATTTGGGCAGGTTCAAACCTACAAGCTGTTGCAAGCGTTACTGTACTGGCCATTATCTGAGCATGGATGTGAAGTCACACATCCGAAACTGTCAGGTTTGGTCAAATGTACAAAACCAGCGGTAGAAAAGCCTGCTGGCAAGTTGCAGCAAACGGTGGTTACCCCGACCCTGGGAAATGTTAGGAGTGGATTTGATGGGTCCATTTCCTAGTCTTAATCAGAATGTGTACATGCTTGTTTTTGTTGATTACTATTCAAAGCGGGTGGAACTTTTCCCTGCGTCAGGCCACAGCAAGGACCGTCTCTAACATCCTTACGAAAGAGATCCTGACTCGCGGGGAGTGCCTGATTACATCCTTCTGATCGAGGTTCCCAATTTGTCTCTGATCTCTTGAGGAGACCTGCCAAAAGATGGAACCTGAGGCAGAAGCTGACCACGGCCTATCACCCACAGACCAATCTCACTGAGAGAGTAAATCGAACCTTTGAAGACAATGGGATTGCTTCCTTTTATGTAGGGACCCAGCACAAACACTGGGACAAGCACCTTCACGAGTTTCGATTTGCCCTGAATTCTGCTGGGGTGCAAGAGTCCACTGGAGTCACACCTGCAGAGCTGAACCTAAGTCGTCCTCTCCGAGGACCCTTGGATATGGTGCTACAGCCCCAGCAGCTTACTCCAGACGCTGCTTGCTATGACCAGGTAGGCCATCTCCATGACTTGAGAGCTCTTGTCTCAAAGAACATGATCCAGGCTCGACTCAAGCAGAAGAGAAATTATGATAAGAACAGACGAGACATGCAGTTCCAGCTTCGTGATCGGGTGTGGCTTCGCTCTCATCCTTACCTCGAAAGCTGAACAATTCTTCTCGGCCAAGCTCTCGCTCCTAAATGGCAAGGACCATAGGATTGTGGAGCAGATGGGCCCTTTGAACTACCGAGTGGTGAAAGAGGACACAGGTGAAGATATGCGCATCGTCCATGTCTCACGCCTTAAGGCCTGTTACCCTCGGCTGAGGAATTGAGGCGATTGAGCGCCGCAAGGTCCTGGATATCTTTGAAGAGGATAGTGAGGATACTTTTCTCGGATTCCCAGACCCAGAAGTCTCGCACCTTAAGGCCTGTGACTCCTCAGCTGAGGAGCGTGAGCTCCAAAAGTAATGAATATTTTTGTAGAGGAAAGTGATGAGGAGACCTTCTCGGTTTCCCCGACCAAGATGTGCCTTCCAGGGCAATGGTCGGCTTCTTCCAGGGGAGGGGGTGTGACGGCCCTGAATTTTTCTGAACCGTCTCAGTGCAGCTCCTTCCAATAGGGCGCTTTCCTTTAATTCCCAATTAAATAGCCAGCATCAGCTGCGCGTAAAGTGGGGTTGTGATGGAGACGTGCATGAGGATGTGTTCAACCCTCAGTTCCGAGCTTCTCATTCCGTTTGTTTTGTTGCCGTTAAACGTGTGTTTTGTAGCCTAAGAGAGTTTACCCAGGATCGGATCCACTCTTCGCGTCCCTGGACTACACCTCTCCGTTCTTCGTGGCCTTTCTCCGCTGGAGATCTATTGGCGGATTGGATTGTCTGACTGACCGACTGACTACCACCTTTTGTATACGGTATTTCATTTGTTTGGATGTGATGTATACTGTGTGTGTAGTTAGTGGTAGTTGAGGACTTAATTAAGAGTTGATCCGCTTAAGGTGTGGTTCTGTGGTAAAGTAATTGTTATATTGATTGTATGTTTAATACTGGGTTTACGCTACACGGAATGAACGGACAAACATCGCGTGACAAAGTCACTTGAGTTCACTGAACTCCTTACCAGGCAGGACTCTTTAGGCCCGAGGGGCGGACATTTCTGAGGAACCAGAACTCATTGATGTTATTATATGTGTGTGTGTAATCATTGTTGTTGCTACTACAACCCACGCAACAGAATATCTAATGGGGTTGTTTTTGAAGTTCTTTCCAATGTTTTAAGGGTTTATGAAAAGTTTATTTCCATCCTGACTTTTACATAAGTCCTTTGTATTGGTGTAGACTTGACGGACCAGATGGGACTCATTCCCACCCAAACTAAAAGGAGAAACCAATGTTTTCTCTGGTAGGCACAACCTACCTGGCACCCCTATAAATAATAACCTCAAGTCAAAACCGTTACAA
>NW_026284110.1:0-1673 GCF_023373465.1 Oncorhynchus keta
GAACACTTTGGACAGTTTTCAGCAAGTTGCAACGTCGAAATACAGAAAACGTTTTTTTTCCATAAACAAGCTCTAAATCATGTTTAATGCACTCTGGATGTCCAATTTTTGCTGTGCTGTCTATTTGAGATGAAATGAACACTTTGACAGTTTTCAGCAAGTTGCAACGTCGAAATACAGAAAAAACGTTTTTTCCATAAACAAGCTCTAAATCATGTTTGATGCACTCTGGATGTCCAATTTTTGCTGTGCTGTCTATTTGAGATGAAATGAACACTTTGGACAGTTTTCATTAAGTTGCAAGGTCGAAATACAGAAAAAACGTTTTTTTCCATAAACAAGCTCTAAATCATGTTTAATGCACTCTGGATGTCCAATTTTTGCTGTGCTGTCTATTTGAGATGAAATGAACACTTTGACAGTTTTCAGCAAGTTGCAACGTCGAAATACAGAAAAAACGTTTTTTCCATAAACAAGCTCTAAATCATGTTTAATGCACTCTGATGTCCAATTTTTGCTGTGCTGTCTATTTGAGATGAAATGAACACTTTGGACAGTTTTCAGCAAGTTTGCTTGTCGAAATACAGAAAAACGTTGTTTTTCATGAACAAGCTCTAAATCATGTTTGATGACTCTGGATGTCAATTTTTTTGCTGTGCTGTCTATTTGAGATGAAATGAACACTTTGGCAGTTTTCAGCAAGTTTAACGTCGAAATACAGAAAAACGTTTTTTTCATAAACAAGCTCTAAATCATGTTTGATGCACTCTGGATGTCCAATTTTAGCTGTGCTGTCTATTTGGGATGAAATGAACACTTTGGACAGTTTTCCGCAAGTTGCAACGTCGAAATACAGAAAAATGTTTTTTTCCATAAACAAGCTCTAAATCATGTTTGATGCACTCTGGATGTACCAATTTTTTGCTGTGCTGTCTATTTGAGAGAAATTAACGCTTTGGGCAGTTTTCAGCAAGTTGCACGTTGAAATACAGAAAAAACATTTTTTCATAAACAAGCTCTATCTCATGTTTGAGTGCACTCTGGAAACAATTTTTGCTGTGCTGTCTATTTGAGATGAAAAAAGTTTTTTTTTCTGTTTCCACAAGTTGCACTTCTGAAATACAGAAAACCATTTTTCAAATAGACAGCACAGCAAAAATTGGACATCCAGAGTGCATCAAACATGATTTAGAGCCTGCTTATGGAAAAGCTTGTATTTCAATGTTGCAACTTAATAAAAACTGTCCAAAGTGTTCATTTTATCTCAAATAGACAGCACAGCAAAATTGTCGACAGTTTTCAGCAAGTTGCAACGTTGAAATACAGAAAAACGTTTTTTCCATAAACAAGCTCTAAATCATGTTTGATGCACTCTGGATGTCCAATTTTTGCTGTGCTGTCTATTTGAGATGAAATGAACATTGTGGACAGTTTTCAGCAAGTTGCAACGTCGAAATACAGAAAAACGTTTTTTCCATAAACAAGCTCTAAATCATGTTTGATGCACTCTGGATGTCCAATTTTTGCTGTGCTGTCTATTTGAGATGAAATGAACACTTGTGGACAGTTTTCAGCAAGTTGCAACGTCGAAATACAGAAAAACGTTTTTTCCATAAACAAGCTCTAAATCATGTTTGATGCACTCTGGATGTCCAATTTTTGCTGTGCTGTCT
>NW_026284111.1:0-7364 GCF_023373465.1 Oncorhynchus keta
ACAACACAGAGAGACAGTACACAGACACCTATTATAGTCCTATAACAACACAGAGAGACAGTACACAGACACCTATTATAACAACACAGAGAGACAGTACACAGACACCTATTATAGTCCTATAACAACACAGAGAGACAGTATGCAGACACCTATTATAGTCCTATAACAACACAGAGACAGTACACAGACACCTATTATAGTCCTATAGTCCCTATTATAGTCCTATAACAACACAGAGAGACAGTACACAGACACCTATTATAGTTATAACAACACAGAGAGACAGTACACAGACACCTATTATAACAACACAGAGAGACAGTACACAGACACCTATTATAGTCCTATAACAACACAGAGAGACAGTACGCAGACACCTATTATAGTCCTATAACTATAACACAGAGAGACAGTATACAGACACCTATTATAACAACACAGAGAGACAGTACACAGACACCTATTATAGTCCTATAACAACACAGAGACAGTACACAGACACCTATTATAGTCCTATAACAACACAGAGAGACAGTACACAGACACCTATTATAACAACACAGAGAGACAGTACACAGACACCTATTATAGTCCTATAACAACACAGAGAGACAGTACACAGACACCTATTATAATAAACACAGAGAGACAGTACACAGACACCTATTATAGTCCTATAACAACACAGAGAGACAGTACACAGACACCTATTATAGTCCTATAACAACACAGAGAGACAGTCCTATTATAACAACACAGAGAGACAGTACACAGACACCTATTATAGTCCTATAACAACACAGAGAGACAGTACACAGACACCTATTATAGTCCTATAACAACACAGAGAGACAGTACACAGACACCTATTATAACAACACAGAGAGACAGTACACAGACACCTATTATAGTCCTATAACAACACAGAGAGACAGTACGACAGTATACACCTATTATAACAACACAGAGAGACAGTACACAGACACCTATTATAGTCCTATAACAACACAGAGAGACAGTACACAGACACCTATTATAACAACACAGAGAGACATTACACAGACACCTATTATAGTTATAACAACACAGAGACAGTACACAGACACCTATTATAGTCCTATAACAACACAGAGAGACAGTACACAGACACCTATTATAACAACACAGAGAGACAGTACACAGACACCTATTATAGTCCTATAACAACACAGAGAGACAGTATAACAACACAGAGAGACAGACACCTATTATAGTCCTATAACAACACAGAGAGACAGTACACAGACACCTATTATAGTCCTATAACAACACAGAGAGACAGTACACAGACACCTATTATAGTCCTATAACAACACAGAGAGACAGTACACAGACACCTATTATAGTCCTATAACAACACAGAGAGACAGTACACAGACACCTATTATAACAACACAGACAGACAGACACCTATTATAACAACACAGAGAGACAGTACACAGACACCTATTATAGTCCTATAACAACACAGAGAGACAGTACACAGACACCTATTATAGTCCTATAACAACACAGAGAGACAGTACACAGACACCTATTATAACAACACAGAGAGACAGTACACAGACACCTATTATAGTCCTATAACAACACAGAGAGACAGTACACAGACACCTATTATAACAACACAGAGAGACAGTACACAGACACCTATTATAACAACACAGAGAGACAGTACACAGACACCTATTATAGTCCTATAACAACACAGAGAGACAGTACACAGACACCTATTATAACAACACAGAGAGACAGTACACAGACACCTATTATAGTCCTATAACAACACAGAGAGACAGTACACAGACACCTATTATAACAACACAGAGAGACAGTACACAGACACCTATTATAACAACACAGAGAGACAGTACACAGACACCTATTATAGTCCTATAACAACACAGAGAGACAGTATACAGACACCTATTATAGTCCTATAACAACACAGAGAGACAGTACACAGACACCTATTATAACAACACAGAGAGACAGTACACAGACACCTATTATAGTCCTATAACAACACAGAGAGACAGTACGCAGACACCTATTATAACAACACAGAGAGACAGTATACAGACACCTATTATAACAACACAGAGAGACAGTACACAGACACCTATTATAACAACACAGAGAGACAGTACACAGACACCTATTATAGTCCTATAACAACACAGAGAGACAGTACACAGACACCTATTATAACAACACAGAGAGACAGTACACAGACACCTATTATAGTCCTATAACAACACAGAGACAGTACACAGACACCTATTATAGTCCTATAACAACACAGAGAGACAGTACACAGACACCTATTATAACAACACAGAGAGACAGTACACAGACACCTATTATAGTCCTATAACAACACAGAGAGACAGTACACAGACACCTATTATAGTCCTATAACAACACAGAGAGACAGTACACAGACACCTATTATAACAACACAGAGAGACAGTCCTATAACAACACAGAGACAGTACACAGACACCTATTATAGTCCTATAACAACACAGAGAGACAGTACACAGACACCTATTATAACAACACAGAGAGACAGTACACAGACACCTATTATAGTCCTATAACAACACAGAGAGACAGTACACAGACACCTATTATAACAACACAGAGAGACAGTACACAGACACCTAGTCCTATAACAACACAGAGAGACAGTACGCAGACACCTATTATAGTCCTATAACAACACAGAGAGACAGTATACAGACACCTATTATAACAACACAGAGAGACAGTACACAGACACCTATTATAGTCCTATAACAACACAGAGAGACAGTACACAGACACCTATTATAACAACACAGAGAGACAGTACGCAGACACCTATTATAGTCCTATAACAACACAGAGAGACAGTACACAGACACCTATTATAACAACACAGAGACAGTACACAGACACCTATTATAGTCCTATAACAACACAGAGAGACAGTACACAGACACCTATTATAATAACACAGAGAGACAGTACACAGACACCTATTATAGTCCTATAACAACACAGAGAGACAGTACACAGACACCTATTATAGTTATAACAACACAGAGAGACAGTACACAGACACCTATTATAGTCCTATAACAACACAGAGAGACAGTACACAGACACCTATTATAACAACACAGAGAGACAGTACACAGACACCTATTATAGTCCTATAACAACACAGAGAGACAGTACACAGACACCTATTATAACAACACAGAGAGACAGTACCAGACACCTATTATAACAACACAGAGAGACAGTACACAGACACCTATTATAGTCCTATAACAACACAGACAGTACACAGACACCTATTATAGTCCTATAACAACACAGAGAGACAGTATACAGACACCTATTATAACAACACAGAGAGACAGTACACAGACACCTATTATAGTCCTATAACAACACAGAGAGACAGTATACAGACACCTATTATAACAACACAGAGAGACAGTATACAGACACCTATTATAACAACACAGAGAGACAGTACACAGACACCTATTATAGTCCTATAACAACACAGAGAGACAGTATACAGACACCTATTATAACAACACAGAGAGACAGTACACAGACACCTATTATAGTCCTATAACAACACAGAGAGACAGTACACAGACACCTATTATAACAACACAGAGAGACAGTACACAGACACCTATTATATCAACACAGAGAGACAGTACACAGACACCTATTATAGTCCTATAACAACACAGAGAGACAGTATACAGACACCTATTATAGTCCTATAACAACACAGAGAGACAGTACACAGACACCTATTATAACAACACAGAGAGACAGTACACAGACACCTATTATAGTCCTATAACAACACAGAGAGACAGTACACAGACACCTATTATAACAACACAGAGAGACAGTATACAGACACCTATTATAGTCCTATAACAACACAGAGAGACAGTACACAGACACCTATTATAACAACACAGAGAGACAGTACACAGACACCTATTATAGTCCTATAACAACACAGAGACAGTACACAGACACATATTATAACAACAGAGAGACAGTACACATACACCTATTATAGTCCTATAACAACACAGAGAGACAGTACACAGACACCTATTATAGTCCTATAACAACACAGAGAGACAGTACACAGACACATATTATAACAACACAGAGAGACAGTACACAGACACCTATTATAGTCCTATAAAAACACAGAGAGACAGTACGCAGACACCTATTATAACAACACAGAGAGACAGTACGCAGACACCTATTATAACAACACAGAGAGACAGTACGCAGACACCTATTATAGTCCTATAACAACACAGAGAGACAGTATGCAGACACCTATTATAACAACACAGAGAGACAGTACGCAGACACCTATTATAGTCCTATAACAACACAGAGAGACAGTATGCAGACACCTATTATAACAACACAGAGAGACAGTACACAGACACCAATTATAGTCCTATAACAACACAGAGAGACAGTACGCAGACACCTATTATAGTCCTATAACAACACAGAGAGACAGTATACAGACACCTATTATAACAACACAGAGACAGTACACAGACACCTATTATAGTCCTATAACAACACAGAGAGACAGTACACAGACACCTATTATAACAACACAGAGAGACAGTACACAGACACCTATTATAGTCCTATAACAACACAGAGAGACAGTACACAGACACCTATTATAACAACACAGAGAGACAGTACACAGACACCTATTATAGTCCTATAACAACACAGAGAGACAGTACGCAGACACCTATTATAACAACACAGAGAGACAGTACACAGACACCTATTATAGTCCTATAACAACACAGAGAGACAGTACACAGACACCTATTATAACAACACAGAGAGACAGTACGCAGACACCTATTATAGTCCTATAACAACACAGAGAGACAGTACACAGACACCTATTATAACAACACAGAGAGACAGTACACAGACACCTATTATAGTCCTATAACAACACAGAGAGACAGTACACAGACACCTATTATAACAACACAGAGAGACAGTACACAGACACCTATTATAGTCCTATAACAACACAGAGAGACAGTACACAGACACCTATTATAACAACACAGAGAGACAGTACACAGACACCTATTATAGTCCTATAACAACACAGAGAGACAGTACACAGACACATATTATATTATAACAACACAGAGAGACAGTACACAGACACCTATTATAGTCCTATAACAACACAGAGAGACAGTACACAGACACCTATTATAACAACACAGAGAGACAGTATACAGACACCTATTATAACAACACAGAGAGACAGTACACAGACACCTATTATAGTCCTATAACAACACAGAGAGACAGTATACAGACACCTATTATAGTCCTATAACAACACAGAGACAGTATACAGACACCTATTATAACAACACAGAGAGACAGTACACAGACACCTATTATAGTCCTATAACAACACAGAGAGACAGTATACAGACACCTATTATAACAACACAGAGAGACAGTACACAGACACCTAGTCCTATAACAACACAGAGAGACAGTACACAGACACCTATTATAGTCCTATAACAACACAGAGAGACAGTATACAGACACCTATTATAACAACACAGAGAGACAGTACACAGACACCTATTATAGTCCTATAACAACACAGAGAGACAGTACACAGACACCTATTATAACAACACAGAGAGACAGTACACAGACACCTATTATATCAACAACAGAGAGACAGTACACAGACACCTATTATAGTCCTATAACAACACAGAGAGACAGTATACAGACACCTATTATAGTCCTATAACAACACAGAGAGACAGTACACAGACACCTATTATAACAACACAGAGAGACAGTACACAGACACCTATTATAGTCCTATAACAACACAGAGAGACAGTACGCAGACACCTATTATAACAACACAGAGAGACAGTACACAGACACCTATTATAGTCCTATAACAACACAGACAGACAGACACCTATTATAACAACACAGAGAGACAGTACACAGACACCTATTATAGTCCTATAACAACACAGAGAGACAGTACACAGACCACATATTATAACAACAGAGAGACAGTACACAGACACCTATTATATAACAACACAGAGAGACAGTACACAGACACCTATTATAGTCCTATAACAACACAGAGAGACAGTACACAGACACCTATTATAACAACACAGAGAGACAGTACACAGACACCTATTATAGTCCTATAAAAACACAGAGAGACAGTACGCAGACACCTATTATAACAACACAGAGAGACAGTACGCAGACACCTATTATAACAACACAGAGAGACAGTACGCAGACACCTATTATAGTCCTATAACAACACAGAGAGACAGTATGCAGACACCTATTATAACAACACAGAGAGACAGTACGCAGACACCTATTATAGTCCTATAACAACACAGAGAGACAGTACACAGACACCTATTATAACAACACAGAGAGACAGTACACAGACACCAATTATAGTCCTATAACAACACAGAGAGACAGTACGCAGACACCTATTATAGTCCTATAACAACACAGAGAGACAGTATACAGACACCTATTATAACAACACAGAGAGACAGTACACAGACACCTATTATAGTCCTATAACAACACAGAGAGACAGTACACAGACACCTATTATAACAACACAGAGACAGTACACAGACACCTATTATAGTCCTATAACAACACAGAGAGACAGTACACAGACACCTATTATAACAACACAGAGAGACAGTACACAGAAACCTATTATAGTCCTATAACAACACAGAGAGACAGTACACAGACACCTATTATAACAACACAGAGAGACAGTACACAGACACCTATTATAGTCCTATAACAACACAGAGAGACAGTACACAGACACCTATTATAACAACACAGAGAGACAGTATACAGACACCTATTATAGTCCTATAACAACACAGAGAGACAGTACACAGACACCTATTATAACAACACAGAGAGACAGTACACAGACACCTATTATAACAACACAGAGAGACAGTACACAGACACCTATTATAACAACACAGAGAGACAGTACACAGACACCTATTATAACAACACAGAGAGACAGTACACAGACACCTATTATAGTCCTATAACAACACAGAGAGACAGTACACAGACACCTATTATAGTCCTATAACAACACAGAGAGACAGTATACAGACACCTATTATAACAACACAGAGAGACAGTACACAGACACC
>NW_026284112.1:0-50000 GCF_023373465.1 Oncorhynchus keta
GAGGAGGTGCCAGGGGAGGAGCGAGAAGGAGGAGGAGACATGGCTTCCAAAACCACCTCGTACAAGGTCCCAGATAGGAGGATCGGCAGCTCACGTAGGTAGTCCTTCAGAATGCCTGAACATAAACATCAGCAGGAAGGAATGAAAACAAAAGGTTTAACTACGACCCCAAACCCTCCTACAGCTTCCTTTTACGAGGATCAGTTTCATTTGGGCAAATATATTGGTAAGGCTTCATCTAAGGGTTTAACTACGAGCCAAACCCCAAACCCTCCTCCTACTGCTTCATTTGGTTAAGAGGATCAGTTACATTTGATCAGTTACATTTCAAATATATTGGTAGGGCTTCATCTAAGGTTTAACTACGACCCCAAACCCTCCTCAGTTACATTTGGTCAAACAGCTAAGGTTTTCCTTTTACGTCTCCCTTTAGGATCAGTTACATTTGGTCAAATATATTGGTAAGTCTTCATCTTTTAAGAGGTTTACATTTGGTCTTCAAATATATTGGTAGGGCTTCATCTAAGGTTTAAACCCCAAACCTCCTACAGCTTCCTTTTACGAGGATCAGTTACATTTGGTCAAATAGTCTTCATTGGTAAGGCTTCATCTAAGGTTTACATTTGGTCAAATATATTGGTAAGGCTTCATCTAAGGTTTAACTACGACCAAACCCCAAACCCTCCTACAGCTTCCTTTTACGAGGATCAGTTACATTTGGTCCAATATATTGGTAAGGCTTCATCTAAGGTAGGTATGTTTTATAAGTTGGTATGAGCCGTGTCGGGGGAAGCTACTCTGGAAATAGAGTTTACCAACCTATCAAATAACTTCACACTGGAAGAAGCGACGCTACACACAAGCTACCCTTTAAGAAAAAATACAATTCACTGAGACAACATTTGACCTTTGATGTTGATGCTGATAGAGACTGGTGTAGGGGGACAGGGGACTGACCTGTGATGACGTTGATGCTGATAGAGACTGGTGTAGGGGGACAGGGGACTGACCTGTGAAGACGTTGATGCTGATAGAGACTGGTGTAGGGGGACAGGGGACTGACCTGTGAAGACGTTGATGCTGATAGAGACTGGTGTAGGGGGACTGGGGACTGACCTGTGATGACGTTGATGCTGATAGAGACTGGTGTAGGGGGACAGGGGACTGACCTGTGATGACGTTGATGCTGATAGAGACTGGTGTAGGGGACAGGGGACTGCCTGTGATGACGTTGATTCTGATAGAGACTGGTGTAGGGGACAGGGACCTGACCTGTGATAACGTTGATGCTGATAGAGACTGGTAGGGGGACAGGGACTGACCTGTGATGACGCTTGATGCTGATAGAGACTGGGTAGGGGGGACAGGGACTGACCTGTGATGACGTTTGATGCTGATAGAGACTGGGTGTAGGGGACAGGGAGTGACCTGTGATGACGTTGATGCTGATAGAGACTGGTGTAGGGGGACAGGGGACTGACCTGTGATGACGTTGATGCTGATAAAGACTGGTGTAGGGGGACAGGGGACTGACCTGTGAAGACGTTGATGCTGATAGAGACTGGTGTAGGGGGACAGGGGACTGACCTGTGAAGACGTTGATGCTGATAGAGACTGGTGTAGGGGGACAGGGGACTGACCTGTGAAGACGTTGATGCTGATGGAGACTGGTGTAGGGGGACATGGGACTGACCTGTGATGACGTTGATGCTGATAAAGACTGGTGTAGGGGGACAGGGGACTGACCTGTGAAGACGTTGATGCTGATAGAGACTGGTGTAGGGGACAGGGACTGACCTGTGAAGACGTTGATGCTGATAGAGACTGGTGTAGGGGACTGGGACTGACCTGTGATGACGTTGATGCTGATAGAGACTGGTGTAGGGGGACAGGGACTGACCTGTGATGACGTTGATGCTGATAGAGACTGGTGTAGGGGACAGGGACTGACCTGTGATGACGTTGATGCTGATAGAGACTGGTGTAGGGGACAGGGGACTGACCTGTGATGACGTTGATGCTGATAGAGACTGGTGTAGGGGACAGGGACGACCTGTGATGACGTTGATGCTGATAGAGACTGGTGTAGGGGACAGGACGACCTGTGATGACGATTGATGCTGATAGAGACTGGTGTAGGGGACAGGGACTGACCTGTGATGACGTTGATGCTGATAGAGACTGGTGTAGGGGACAGGGACTGACCTGTGATGAAGTTGATGCTGATAGACACTGGTGTAGGGGACATGGGACTGACCTGTGATGACGTTGATGCTGATAGAGACTGGTGTAGGGGACAGGGACTGACCTGTGATAGACGTTGATGCTAATAGAGACTGGGTGTAGGGGACATGGGACTGACCTGTGATGACGTTGATGCTGATAGAGACTGGTGTAGGGGGACAGGGGACTGACCTGTGAAGACGTTGATGCTGATAGAGACTGGTGTAGGGGGACAGGGGACTGACCTGTGAAGACGTTGATGCTGATAGAGACTGGTGTTGGGGGACAGGGGACTGACCTGTGATGACGTTGATGCTGATAGAGACTGGTGTAGGGGGACAGGGGACTGACCTGTGATGACGTTGATGCTGATAGAGACTGGTGTAGGGGGACAGGGGACTGACCTGTGATGACGTTGATGCTGATAGAGACTGGTGTAGGGGGACAGGGGAGTGACCTATGATGACGTTGATGCTGATAGAGACTGGTGTAGGGGGACAGGGGACTGACCTGTGATGACGTTGATGCTGATAGAGACTGGTGTAGGGGACAGGGACTGACCTGTGATGACGTTGATGCTGATAGAGACTGGTGTAGGGGGACAGGGGACTGACCTGTGATGACGTTGATGCTGATAGAGACTGGTGTAGGGGGACAGGGGACTGACCTGTGATGACGTTGATGCTGATAGAGACTGGTGTAGGGGGACAGGGGACTGACCTGTGATGACGTTGATGCTAATAGAGACTGGTGTAGGGGGACATGGGACTGACCTGTGATGACGTTGATGCTGATAGAGACTGGTGTAGGGGGACAGGGGACTGACCTGTGAAGACGTTGATGCTGATAGAGACTGGTGTAGGGGGACAGGGGACTGACCTGTGAAGACGTTGATGCTGATAGAGACTGGTGTTGGGGGACAGGGGACTGACCTGTGATGACGTTGATGCTGATAGAGACTGGTGTAGGGGGACAGGGGACTGACCTGTGATGACGTTGATGCTGATAGAGACTGGTGTAGGGGGACAGGGGACTGACCTGTGATGACGTTGATGCTGATAGAGACTGTGTAGGGGACAGGGAGTGACCTATGATGACGTTGATGCTGATAGAGACTGGTGTAGGGGACAGGGACTGACCTGTGATGACGTTGATGCTGATAGAGACTGGTGTAGGGGACAGGGACTGACCTGTGATGACCTTGATGCTGATAGAGACTGGTGTAGGGGACAGGGGACTGACCTGTGATGACATTGATGCTGATAGAGACAGGTGTAGGGGATAGGGGACTGACCTGTGATGACGTTGATGCTGATAGAGACTGTGTAGGGGACAGGGGGACTGACCTGTGATGACGCTTGATGCTGATAGAGACTGGTGTAGGGGACAGGAGACTGACCTGTGATGACGTTGATGCTGATAGAGACTAGTGTAGGGGGACAGGGGACTGACCTGTGATGACGTTATTGCTGATGTGTAGGGGACAGGGGACTGACCAGTGATGGCGTTGATGCTGATAGAGACTGGTGTAGGGGACAGGGGACTGACCTGTGAAGACGTTGATGCTGATAGAGACTGGTGTAGGGGACAGGGACTGACCTGTGATGACGCGTTGATGCTGATAGAGACTGGTGTAGGGGACAGGGGACTGACCTGTGATGACGTTGATGCTGATAGAGACTGGTGTAGGGGACAGGGACTGACCTGTGATGACGTTGATGCTGATAGAGACTGGTGTAGGGGGACAGGGACTGACCTGTGATGACGTTGATGCTGATGACTGGTGAAGGGGGACAGGGACTGACCTGTGATTGATGCTGATAGAGACTGGTGTAGGGGACAGGGGACTGACCTGTGATGACGTTGATGCTGATAGAGACTGGTGTAGGGGACAGGGACTGACCTGTGATGACGATGATGCTGATAGAGACTGGTGCAGGGGGACAGGGGACTGACCTGTGATGATGTTGATGCTGATAGAGACTGTGTAGGGGACAGGGACTGACCTGTGATGACGTTGATGCTGATAGAGACTGGTGTAGGGGGACAGGGGGCTGACCTGTGATGACGTTGATGCTGTAGAGACTGGTGTAGGGGACAGGGGACTGACCTGTGAAGACGTTGATGCTGATAGAGACTTGTGTAGGGGGACAGGGACTGACCTGTGAAGATGTTGATGCTGATAGAGACTGGTGTAAGGGGGACAGGATTGACCTGTGAAGACGCTTGGATGCTGATGGAGACTGGTGTAGGGGACATGGGACCCACCTGTGATGACGTTGATGCTGATAGAGACTGGTGTAGGGGACAGGGGACTGGACCTGTGATGACGTTGATGCTGATAGAGACTGGTGTAGGGGACAGGGACTGACCTGTGATGACGTTGATGCTGATAGAGACTGGTGTAGGGGGATAGGGGACTGACCTGTGATGACGATTGATGCTGATAGAGACTGGTGTAGGGGACAGGGGACTGACCTGTGATGACGTTGATGCTGATAGAGACTGGTGTAGGGGAAAAGGACTGACCTGTGATGACGTTGATGCTGATAGAGACTGGTGTAGGGACAGGGGACTGACCTGTGATGCGTTGATGCTGATAGAGACTGGTGTAGGGGACAGGGGACCTGACCTGTGATGAGGTTGATGCTGATAGAGACTGGTGTAGAGGACAGGGACTGACCTGTGAAGACGTTGATGCTGATAGAGACTAGTGTAGGGGGACAGGGACTGACCCTGAGCCAGAGACTGGTGTAGGGGGACAGGGACTGACCTGTGATGACGATGATGCTGATAGAGACTGTGTAGGGGACAGGGACTGACCTGTGATGACGTTGATGCTGATAGACACTGGTGTAGGGGACAGGGACTGACCTGTGATGACGTTGATGCTGATAGAGACTGGTGTAGGGAGACAGGGACTGACCTGTGATGACGTTGATGCTGATAGAGACTGGTGTAAGGGACAGGGACTGACCTGTGATCACGTTGATGCTGATAGAGACTGGTGTAGGGGACAGGGGACTGACCTGTGATGACGTTGATGCTGATAGAGACTGGTGTAGGGGACAGGGACTGACCTGGATGACATTGATGCTGATAGGACTGGTGTAGAGGACAGGGGACTGACCTGTGATCACGTTGATGCTGTTAGAGACTGGTGTAGGGGGACAGGGGACTGACCTGTGATCACGTTGATGCTGATAGAGACTGGTGTAGGGGACAGGGGACTGACCTGTGATGACGTTGATGCTGATAGAGACAGGTGTAGGGGGACAGGGGACTGACCTGTGATCACGTTGATGCTGATAGAGACTGGTGTAGGGGACAGGGACTGACCTGTGATCACGTTGATGCTGATAGAGACTGGTGTAGGGGACAGGGGACTGACCTGTGATGCGTTGATGCTGATGGAGACTGGTGTAGGGGACAGGGAGTGACCTGTGATGACGTTGATGCTGATAGAAGACTGGTGTAGGGGACAGGGGACTGACCTGTGATGACGTTGATGCTGATGGAGACTGGTGTAGGGGACAGGGACTGACCTGTGTGATGTGGATGCTGATAGAGAGGTGGGGGACAGGGACTGACCTGTGATGACGTTGATGCTGATAGAGACTGGTGTAGGGGGGACAGGGACTGACCTGTGATGACGTTGATGCTGATAGAGACTGGTGTAGGGGACAGGGACTGACCTGTGATGACGTTGATGCTAATAGAGACTGATGTAGGGGACAGGGACTGACCTGTGATGACGTTGATGCTGATAGAGACTGGTGTAGGGGGACAGGGGACTGACCTGTGATGACGTTGATGCTGATAGAGACTGGTGTAGGGGACAGGGACTGACCTGTGATGGGGTTGATGCTGATAGAGACTGGTGTAGGGGGACAGGGACTGACCTGTGATGCGTTGATGCTAATAGAGACTGGTGTAGGGGACAGGGACTGACCTGTGATGCGTTGATGCTGATAGAGACTGGTGTAGGGGGACAGGGGACTGACCTGTGATGAGGTTGATGCTGATAGAGACTGGTGTAGGGGACAGGGACTGACCTGTGATGACGTTGATGCTGATAGGACTGGTGTAGGGGACAGGGACTGACCTGTGAGAGGTTGATGCTGATAGAGACTGGTGTAGGGGACAGGGGACTGACCTGTGATAGCGTTGATGCTGATAGAGACTGGTGTAGGGGGACAGGGGACTGACCAGGGGACAGGGGGGGACTGACCTGTGATGCGTTGATGCTGATAGAGACTGGTGTAGGGGGACAGGGACTGACCAGGATAGAGACTGGTGTAGGGGACAGGGACTGAGCCAGGATAGAGACTGGTGTAGGGGACAGGGAGTGACCTGTGATGATGTTGATGCTGATAGAGACTGGTGTAGGGGACAGGGAGTGACCTGTGATAGCGTTGATGCTGATAGAGACTGGTGTAGGGGACAGGGACTGACCTGTGATGACGTTGATGCCGATAGAGACTGGTGTAGGGGACAGGGGACTGACCTGTGATGACGTTGATGCTGATAGAGACTGGTGTAGGGGGACAGGGGACTGACCTGTGATGACATTGATGCTGATAGAGACTGGTGTAGGGGACAGGGGACTGACCAGGATAGAGACTGGTGTAGGGGACAGGGACTGACCTGTGATGCGTTGATGCTGATAGAGACTGGTGTAGGGGGACAGGGGACTGACCTGTGATGACGTTGATGCTGATAGAGACTGGTGTAGGGGACAGGGACTGACCTGTGATGACGTTGATGCTGATAGAGACTGTGTAGGGGACAGGGACTGACCTGTGATGACGTTGATGCTGATAGAGACTGGTGTAGGGGACAGGGACTGACCTGTGATGACGTTGATGCTGATAGAGACTGGTGTAGGGGGACAGGGACTGACCTGTGATGACGTTGATGCTGATAGAGACTGGTGTAGGGGACAGGGGACTGACCTGTGATGACGTTGATGCTGATAGAGACTGGTGTAGGGGACAGGGGACTGACCTGTGATGACGTTGATGCTGATAGAGACTGGTGTAGGGGACAGGACTGGACCTGTGATGGCGTTGATGCTGATAGAGACTGGTGGGGGACAGGGGACTGACCTGTGATGCGTTGATGCTGATAGAGACTGGTGTAGGGGACAGGGGACTGACCAGGATAGAGACTGGTGTAGGGGACAGGGGACTGACCTGTGATGTTGATGCTGATAGAGACTGGTGTAGGGGGAAAGGGGACTGACCTGTGATGACGTTGATGCTGATAGAGACTGGTGTAGGGGAAAGGGACTGACCTGTGATGACGTTGATGCTGATAGAGACTGGTGTAGGGGACAGGGGACTGACCTGTGATGACGTTGATGCTGATAGAGACTGGTGTAGGGGACAGGGGACTGACCTGTGATGACGTTGATGCTGATAGAGACTGGTGCAAGGGGACAGGGACTGACCTGTGATGACGTTGATGCTGATAGAGACTGGTGTAGGGGACAGGGGACTGACCTGTGATGACGTTGATGCTGATAGAGACTGGTGTAGGGGGACAGGGGACTGACCTGTGATGACGTTTGATGCTGATAGAGACTGGTGTAGGGGGACAGGGACTGACCTGTGATGAGGTTGATGCTGATAGAGACTGGTGTAGGGGGACAGGGGACTGACCTGTGATGACGTTGATGCTGATAGAGACTGGTGTAGGGGGACAGGGACTGACCTGTGATGACGTTGATGCTGATAGAGACTGGTGTAGGGGACAGGGACTGACCTGTGATGACGTGATGCTGATAGAGACTGGTGACCAGGTAGGGGGACAGGGGACTGACCTGTGATGACGTTGATGCTGATAGAGACTGGTGTAGGGGGACAGGGACTGACCAGGATAGAGACGTTGATGCAGGATAGAGACTGGTGTAGGGGGACAGGGGAGTGACCTGTGATGACGTTGATGCTGATAGAGACTGGTGCAGGGGGACAGGGAGTGACCTGTGATGACGTTGATGCTGATAGAGACTGGTGTAGGGGACAGGGACTGACCTGTGATGACGTTGATGCTGATAGAGACTGGTGTAGGGGGACAGGGGACTGACCTGTGATGACGTTGATGCTGATAGAGACTGGTGTAGGGGGACAGGGACTGACCTGTGAAGACGTTGATGCTGATAGAGACTAGGGGACAGCCAGGATAGGACTGGTGTAGAGGGGACAGGGGACTGACCTGTGATGACGTTGATGCTGATAGAGACTGGTGTAGGGGGACAGGGGACTGACCTGTGATGACGTTGATGCTGATAGAGACTGGTGTAGGGGACAGGGGACTGACCTGTGATGACGTTGATGCTGATAGAGACTGGTGTAGGGGACAGGGACTGACCTGTGATGACGTTGATGCTGATAGAGACTGGTGTAGGGGACAGGGGACTGACCTGTGATGCGTTGATGCTGATAGAGACTGGTGTAGGGGACAGGGGACTGACCTGTGATGACGTTGATGCTGATAGAGACTGGTGTAGGGGACAGGGGACTGACCTGTGATGACGTTGATGCTGATAGAGACTGGTGTAGGGGACAGGGACTGACCTGTGATGACGTTGATGCTGATAGAGACTGGTGTAGGGGACAGGGACTGACCTGTGAATTGATGCTGATAGAGACTGGTGTAGGGGACAGGGACTGACCTGTGATGACGTTGATGCTGATAGAGACTGGTGTAGGGACAGGGACTGACCTGTGATAGACGTTGATGCTGATAGAGACTGGTGTAGGGGACAGGACTGACCTGTGATGACGTTGATACTGATAGAGACTGGTGTAGGGGACAGGGGACTGACCTGTGATGGCGTTGATGCTGATAGAGACTGGTGTAGGGGACAGGGGACTGACCAGGATAGAGACTGGTGTAGGGGACAGGGGACTGACCTGTGATCACGTTGATGCTGATAGAGACTGGTGTAGGGGACAGGGGACTGACCTGTGATAGCGTTGATGCTGATAGAGACTAGTGTAGGGGGACAGGGACTGACCTGTGATAGCGTTGATGCTGATAGAGACTGGTGTAGGGGACAGGGACTGACCTGTGATGAGCGTTGATGCTGATAGAGACTGGTGTAGGGGGACAGGGGACTGACCTGTGATGACGTTGATGCTGATAGAGACTGGTGTAGGGGGACAGGGACTGACCTGATCACGTTGATGCTGATAGAGACTGGTGTAGAGGGGACAGGGGACTGACCAGGATAGAGACTGGTGTAGGGGACAGGGGACTGACCAGGATAGAGACTGTGTAGGGGACAGGGGACTGACCTGTGATCACGTTGATGCTGATAGAGACTGGTGTAGGGGGAAAGGGACTGACCTGTGATGCGTTGATGCTGATAGAGACTGGTGTAGGGAGACAGGGACTGACCTGTGATGACGTTTGATGCTGATAGAGACTGGTGTAGGGGACAGGGACTGACCTGTGATGACGTTGATGCTGATAGAGACTGGTGTATGGGGACAGGGGACTGACCTGTGATGACGTTGATGCTGATAGAGACTGGTGTAGGGGACAGGGGACTGACCTGTGATGCGTTGATGCTGATAGAGACTGGTGTAAAGGGGACAGGGGACTGACCTGTGATGACGTTGATGCTGATAGAGACTGGTGTAGGGGACAGGGGACTGACCTGTGATCACGTTGATGCTGATAGAGACTGGTGTAGGGGACAGGGGACTGACCAGGATAGAGACTGGTGTAGGGGACAGGGGACTGACCAGGATAGAGACTGGTGTAGGGGACAGGGACTGACCTGTGATGACGTTGATGCTGATAGAGACTGGTGTAGGGAGACAGGGACTGACCTGTGATGACGTTGATGCTGATAGAGACTGGTGTAGGGGACAGGGGACTGAGACCTGTGATGACGTTGATGCTGATAGAGACTGGTGTAGGGGACAGGGACTGACCTGTGATCACGTTGATGCTGATAGAGACTGGTGTAGGGGACAGGGGACTGACCTGTGATGACGTTGATGCTGATAGAGACAGGTGTAGGGGGACAGGGACTGACCTGTGATCACGTTGATGCTGATAGAGACTGGTGTAGGGGACAGGGGACTGACCTGTGATCACGTTGATGCTGATAGAGACTGGTGTAGGGGACAGGGGACTGACCTGTGATGACGTTGATGCTGATGGAGACTGGTGTAGGGGACAGGGGAGTGACCTGTGATGACGTTGATGCTGATAGAGACTGGTGTAGGGGACAGGGGACTGACCTGTGATGACGGATGCTGATGGAGACTGGTGTAGGGGACAGGGGACTGACCTGTGATGATGTGGATGCTGATAGAGACTGGTGTAGGGGGACAGGGGACCTGTGACCGTTGATGCTGATAGAGACTGGTGTAGGGGACAGGGGACTGACCTGTGATGAGCGTTGATGCTGATAGAGACTGGTGTAGGGGACAGGGGACTGACCTGTGATGACGTTGATGCTGATAGAGACTGGTGTAGGGACAGGGACTGACCTGTGATGACGTTGATGCTGATAGAGACTGGTGTAGGGGACAGGGACTGACCTGTGATGCGTTGATGCTGATAGAGACTGGTGTAGGGGACAGGGGACTGACCTGTGATGAGGTTGATGCTGATAGAGACTGGTGTAGAGGACAGGGGACTGACCTGTGATGACGTTGATGCTAATAGAGACTGGTGTAGGGGACAGGGACTGACCTGTGATGGCGTTGATGCTGATAGAGACTGGTGTAGGGGACAGGGGACTGACCTGTGATGAGGTTGATGCTGATAGAGACTAGTGTAGGGGACAGGGGACTGACCTGTGATGACGTTGATGCTGATAGAGACTGGTGTAGGGGACAGGGGACTGACCTGTGATGAGGTTGATGCTGATAGAGACTGGTGTAGGGGACAGGGGACTGACCTGTGATGCGTTGATGCTGATAGAGACTGGTGTAGGGGACAGGGGACTGACCAGGATAGAGACTGGTGTAGGGGACAGGGGACTGACCTGTGATGACGTTGATGCTGATAGAGACTGGTGTAGGGGACAGGGGACTGACCAGGATAGAGACTGGTGTAGGGGACAGGGACTGACCAGGATAGAGACTGGTGTAGGGGACAGGGAGTGACCTGTGATGACGTTGATGCTGATAGAGACTGGTGTAGGGGACAGGGAGTGACCTGTGATGCGTTGATGCTGATAGAGACTGGTGTAGGGGACAGGGGACTGACCTGTGATGAGCGTTGATGCTGATAGAGACTGGTGTAGGGGACAGGGGACTGACCTGTGATGAGGTTGATGCTGATAGAGACTGGTGTAGGGGGACAGGGGACTGACCTGTGATGAGCGTTGATGCTAATAGAGACTGGTGTAGGGGACAGGGACTGACCTGTGATGGCGTTGATGCTGATAGAGACTGGTGTAGGGGACAGGGACTGACCTGTGATGAGGTTGATGCTGATAGAGACTGGTGTAGGGGACAGGGGACTGACCTGTGATGCGTTGATGCTGATAGAGACTGGTGTAGGGGACAGGGACTGACCTGTGATGAGGTTGATGCTGATAGAGACTGGTGTAGGGGACAGGGGACTGACCTGTGATGACGTTGATGCTGATAGAGACTGGTGTAGGGGACAGGGGACTGACCAGGATAGAGACTGGTGTAGGGGGACAGGGACTGACCTGTGATGGCGTTGATGCTGATAGAGACTGGTGTAGGGGACAGGGACTGACCAGGATAGAGACTGGTGTAGGGGACAGGGGACTGACCAGGATAGAGACTGGTGTAGGGGACAGGGAGTGACCTGTGATGACGTTGATGCTGATAGAGACTGGTGTAGGGGGACAGGGAGTGACCTGTGATGACGTTGATGCTGATAGAGACTGGTGTAGGGGACAGGGGACTGACCTGTGATGACGTTGATGCTGATAGAGACTGGTGTAGGGGACAGGGGACTGGACCTGTGATGACGTTGATGCTGATAGAGACTGGTGTAGGGGACAGGGGACTGACCTGTGATGACGTTGATGCTGATAGAGACTGGTGTAGGGGGACAGGGGACTGACCAGGATAGAGACTGGTGTAGGGGGACAGGGGACTGACCTGTGAAGACGTTGATGCTGATAGAGACTGGTGTAGGGGGACAGGGACTGACCTGTGATGACGTTGATGCTGATAGAGACTGGTGTAGGGGACAGGGGACTGACCTGTGATGACGTTGATGCTGATAGAGACTGGTGTAGGGGACAGGGGACTGACCTGTGATGACGTTGATGCTGATAGAGACTGGTGTAGGGGACAGGGGACTGACCTGTGATGACGTTGATGCTGATAGAGACTGGTGTAGGGGACAGGGGACTGACCTGTGATGACGTTGATGCTGATAGAGACTGGTGTAGGGGACAGGGGACTGACCTGTGATGACGTTGATGCTGATAGAGACTGGTGTAGGGGACAGGGGACTGACCTGTGATGACGTTGATGCTGATAGAGACTGGTGTAGGGGACAGGGACTGACCTGTGATGACGTTGATGCTGATAGAGACTGGTGTAGGGGACAGGGGACTGACCTGTGATGACGTTGATGCTGATAGAGACTGGTGTAGGGGGACAGGGACTGACCAGGATAGAGACTGGTGTAGGGGGACAGGGGACTGACCTGTGATGACGTTGATGCTGATAGAGACTGGTGTAGGGGGACAGGGGACTGACCTGTGATGACGTTGATGCTGATAGAGACTGGTGTAGGGGGACAGGGGACTGACCTGTGATGACGTTGATGCTGATAGAGACTGGTGTAGGGGGACAGGGGACTGACCTGTGATGACGTTGATGCTGATAGAGACTGGTGTAGGGGGACAGGGGACTGACCTGTGATGACGTTGATGCTGATAGAGACTGGTGTAGGGGGACAGGGGACTGACCTGTGATCACGTTGATGCTGATAGAGACTGGTGTAGGGGGACAGGGGACTGACCAGGATAGAGACTGGTGTAGGGGGACAGGGGACTGACCAGGATAGAGACTGGTGTAGGGGGACAGGGGACTGACAGGATAGAGACTGGTGTAGGGAAAGGGACTGACCTGTGATGACGTTGATGCTGATAGAGACTGGTGTAGGGGGACAGGGGACTGACCTGTGATGACGTTGATGCTGATAGAGACTGGTGTAGGGGACAGGGACTGACCTGTGATGACGTTGATGCTGATAGAGACTGGTGTAGGGGGACAGGGGACTGACCTGTGATGACGTTGATGCTGATAGAGACTGGTGTAGGGGACAGGGGACTGACCTGTGATGACGTTGATGCTGATAGAGACTGGTGTAGGGGGACAGGGGACTGACCTGTGATGACGTTGATGCTGATAGAGACTGGTGTAGGGGGACATGGGACTGACCTGTGATGACGTTGATGCTGATAGAGACTGGTGTAGGGGACAGGGACTGACCAGGATAGAGACTGGTGTAGGGGACAGGGGACTGGGGATAGAGACTGTGTAGGGGACAGGGACTGACCTGTGATGACGTTGATGCTGATAGAGACTGGTGTAGGGAGACAGGGGACTGACCTGTGATGACGTTGATGCTGATAGAGACTGGTGTAGGGGACAGGGGACTGACCTGTGATAGACGTTGATGCTGATAGAGACTGGTGTAGGGGGACAGGGACTGACCTGTGATGACGTTGATGCTGATAGAGACTGGTGTAGGGGACAGGGACGACCTGTGATGACGTTGATGCTGATAGAGACTGGTGTAGGGGACAGGGGACTGACCTGTGATGACGTTGATGCTGATAGAGACTGGTGTAGGGGACAGGGGACTGACCTGTGATGACGTTGATGCTAATAGAGACTGGTGTAGGGGACAGGGACTGACCTGTGATGACGTTGATGCTGATAGAGACTGGTGTAGGGGGACAGGGGACTGACCTGTGATGAGGTTGATGCTGATAGAGACTGGTGTAGGGGGACAGGGACTGACCTGTGATGACGTTGATGCTGATAGAGACTGGTGTAGGGGACAGGGACTGACCTGTGATGAGGTTGATGCTGATAGAGACTGGTGTAGGGGACAGGGGACTGACCTGTGATGACGTTGATGCTGATAGAGACTGGTGTAGGGGACAGGGGACTGACCAGGATAGAGACTGGTGTAGGGGACAGGGGACTGACCTGTGATGACGTTGATGCTGATAGAGACTGGTGTAGGGGACAGGGGACTGACCAGGATAGAGACTGGTGTAGGGGGACAGGGACTGACCAGGATAGAGACTGGTGTAGGGGACAGGGGAGTGACCTGTGATGACGTTGATGCTGATAGAGACTGGTGTAGGGGACAGGGGAGTGACCTGTGATGACGTTGATGCTGATAGAGACTGGTGTAGGGGACAGGGGACTGACCTGTGATGAGCGTTGATGCTGATAGAGACTGGTGTAGGGGGACAGGGGACTGACCTGTGATGAGGTTGATGCTGATAGAGACTGGTGTAGGGGACAGGGGACTGACCTGTGATGACGTTGATGCTAATAGAGACTGGTGTAGGGGGACAGGGACTGACCTGTGATGACGTTGATGCTGATAGAGACTGGTGTAGGGGACAGGGGACTGACCTGTGATGAGGTTGATGCTGATAGAGACTGGTGTAGGGGGACAGGGACTGACCTGTGATGACGTTGATGCTGATAGAGACTGGTGTAGGGGACAGGGGACTGACCTGTGATGAGGTTGATGCTGATAGAGACTGGTGTAGGGGACAGGGGACTGACCTGTGATGACATTGATGCTGATAGAGACTGGTGTAGGGGACAGGGACTGACCAGGATAGAGACTGGTGTAGGGGGACAGGGACTGACCTGTGATGACGTTGATGCTGATAGAGACTGGTGTAGGGGACAGGGACTGAGCCAGGATAGAGACTGGTGTAGGGGACAGGGGACTGACCAGGATAGAGACTGGTGTAGGGGGACAGGGGAGTGACCTGTGATAGCGTTGATGCTGATAGAGACTGGTGTAGGGGACAGGGGAGTGACCTGTGATGACGTTGATGCTGATAGAGACTGGTGTAGGGGACAGGGACTGACCTGTGATGACGTTGATGCTGATAGAGACTGGTGTAGGGGACAGGGGACTGACCTGTGATGACGTTGATGCTGATAGAGACTGGTGTAGGGGACAGGGACTGACCTGTGATGACGTTGATGCTGATAGAGACTGGTGTAGGGGGACAGGGACTGACCAGGATAGAGACTGGTGTAGGGGACAGGGACTGACCTGTGAAGACGTTGATGCTGATAGAGACTGGTGTAGGGGACAGGGACTGACCTGTGATGACGTTGATGCTGATAGAGACTGGTGTAGGGGGACAGGGGGACTGACCTGTGATGACGTTGATGCTGATAGAGACTGGTGTAGGGGACAGGGACTGACCTGTGATGACGTTGATGCTGATAGAGACTGGTGTAGGGGACAGGGACTGACCTGTGATGACGTTGATGCTGATAGAGACTGGTGTAGGGGACAGGGACTGACCTGTGATGCCGTTGATGCTGATAGAGACTGGTGTAGGGGACAGGGACTGACCTGTGATGACGTTGATGCTGATAGAGACTGGTGTAGGGGGACAGGGACTGACCTGTGATGACGTTGATGCTGATAGAGACTGGTGTAGGGGACAGGGACTGACCTGTGATGACGTTGATGCTGATAGAGACTGGTGTAGGGGGACAGGGGACTGACCTGTGATGACGTTGATGCTGATAGAGACTGGTGTAGGGGACAGGGGACTGACCAGGATAGAGACTGGTGTAGGGGGACAGGGGACTGACCTGTGATCACGTTGATGCTGATAGAGACTGGTGTAGGGGAAAAGGGACTGACCTGTGATGACGTTGATGCTGATAGAGACTGGTGTAGGAGACAGGGACTGACCTGTGATGACGTTGATGCTGATAGAGACTGGTGTAGGGGACAGGGGACTGACCTGTGATGACGTTGATGCTGATAGAGACTGGTGTAGGGGACAGGGACTGACCTGTGATGACGTTGATGCTGATAGAGACTGGTGTAGGGGACAGGGGACTGACCTGTGATCACGTTGATGCTGATAGAGACTGGTGTAGGGGGACAGGGGACTGACCAGGATAGAGACTGGTGTAGGGGACAGGGGATGCTGATAGAGACTGGTGTAGGGGACAGGGGACTGACCTGTGATCACGTTGATGCTGATAGAGACTGGTGTAGGGGGACAGGGGACTGACCAGGATGATAAAGTGATCACGTTGATGCTGATAGAGACTGGTGTAGGGGGACAGGGTGTAGGGGACAGGGGACTGACCAGGATAGAGACTGGTGTAGGGGGACAGGGGACTGACCTGTGATCACGTTGATGCTGATAGAGACTGGTGTAGGGGACAGGGGACTGACCTGTGATGACGTTGATGCTGATAGAGACTGGTGTAGGGGACAGGGACTGACCTGTGATGACGTTGATGCTGATAGAGAGTGGGGGACAGGGACTGACCTGTGTGACGTTGATGGATAGAGACAGGGGACAGGGGACTGACCTGTGATGACGTTGATGCTGATAGAGACTGGTGTAGGGGACAGGGGACTGACCTACTGATGATGACGTTGATGCTGATAGAGACTGGTGTAGGGGACAGGGACTGACCTGTGATGACGTTGATGCTGATAGAGACTGGTGTAGGGGACAGGGGACGACCTGTGACAGACGTTGATGCTGATAGAGACTGGTGTAGGGGACAGGGACTGACCACGTTGGATAGAGACTGGTGTAGGGGACAGGGGACCTGTGATGACGTTGATGCTGATAGAGACTGGTGTAGGGGACAGGGACTGACCTGACCTGTGAGGTGGGGGGGGACCTGTGATGATAGAGACTGGTGTAGGGGACAGGGGACTGACCTGTGATGACCATGCTGATAGAGACTGGTGGACAGGGGTTGACCTGTCCTGTGGGGACAGGGGACTGACCTGTGATGACGTTGATGCTGATAGAGACTGGTGTAGGGGACAGGGACTGACCTGTGATGACGTTGATGCTGATAGAGACTGGTGTAGGGGACAGGGACTGACCTGTGATGACGTTGATGCTGATAGGGGAGACTCCTGTGTAGGGGGACAGGGACTGACCTGTGATGAGGTTGATGCTGATAGAGACTGGTGTAGGGGACAGGGGACTGACCTGTGATGAGGTTGATGCTGATAGAGACTGGTGTAGGGGACAGGGGACTGACCTGTGATGAGGTTGATGCTGATAGAGACTGGTGTAGGGGACAGGGATGACCTGTAAATGACGTTGATGCTGATAGAGACTGGTGTAGGGGACAGGGGACTGACCTGTGATGACGTTGATGCTGATAGAGACTGGTGTAGGGGGACAGGGGACTGACCTGTGATGACGTTGATGCTGATGGAGACTGGTGTAGGGGGACAGGGGACTGACCTGTGATCACGTTGATGTCAGGATAAGCCTCTTCATTCAGGCTGACAGCAGCACTGTCCCTCTCAAACGCGTCTCTCAGTTCCTTCTTCACTGCTGCTGAACCACACAGACGGTACAGACCCACCACCTACAGACAGACAGACAGGCAGACAAACAGACAGACAGACAGGAAGGCCGACAGACAGACAGACAGGCCGACAGACAGACAGACAGACAGACAGACAGACAGACAGACAGACAGATGACAGACAGGCCGACAGACAGACAGAAACAGTATAAATGAGGTGGGGGTGTTGTCCTGTGTATGAAACAGTATAAATGAGGTGGGGGTTGTTGTCCTGTGTATGAATCAGTGTAAATGAGGTGGGGGTTGTTGTCCTGTGTATGAAACAGTATAAATGAGGTGGGGTTGTTGTCCTGTGTATGAATCAGTATAAATGAGGTGGGGGTTGTTGTCCTGTGTATGAATCAGTGTAAATGAGGTGGGGTTATTGTCCTGTGTATGAATCAGTGTAAATGAGGTGGGGGTTATTGTCCTGTGTATGAATCAGTGTAAATGAGGTGGGGTTGTTGTCCTGTGTATGAATCAGTGTAAATGAGGTGGGGGTTGTTGTCCTGTGTATGAATCAGTGTAAATGAGGTGGGGTTATTGTCCTGTGTATGAATCAGTGTAAATGAGGTGGGGGTTATTGTCCTGTGTATGAATCAGTGTAAATGAGGTGGGGGTTGTTGTCCTGTGTATGAATCAGTGTAAATGAGGTGGGGTTATTGTCCTGTGTATGAATCAGTGTAAATGAGGTGGGGGTGTTGTCCTGTGTATGAATCAGTGTAAATGAGGTGGGGGTTATTGTCCTGTGTATGAATCAGTGTAAATGAGGTGGGGGTGTTGTCCTGTGTATGAATCAGTGTAAATGAGGTGGGGTTATTGTCCTGTGTATGAATCAGTGTAAATGAGGTGGGGGTTGTTGTCCTGTGTATGAATCAGTGTAAATGAGGTGGGGGTTGTTGTCCTGTGTATGAATCAGTGTAAATGAGGTGGGGTTGTTGTCCTGTGTATGAAACAGTGTAAATGAGGTGGGGGGGGTGTTGTCCTGTGTAAATGAGGTGGGGATTATTGTCCTGTGTATGAAACAGTGTAAATGAGGTGGGGGTTGTTGTCCTGTGTATGAAACAGTGTAAATGAGGTGGGGGGGTGTTGTCCTGTGTATGAATCAGTGTAAATGAGGTGGGGGTTGTTGTCCTGTGTATGAAACAGTGTAAATGAGGTGGGGGTTATTGTCCTGTGTATGAAACAGTGTAAATGAGGTGGGGGTTGTTGTCCTGTGTATGAATCAGTGTAAATGAGGTGAGGGGTTGTTGTCCTGTGTATGAATCAGTGTAAATGAGGTGTGGGGTTGTTGTCCTGTGTAAATGAGGTGAGGGTGTTGTCCTGTGTATGAATCAGTGTAAATGAGGTGGGGTTGTTGTCCTGTGTATGAATCAGTGTAAATGAGGTGGGGTTATTGTCCTGTGTATGAATCAGTGTAAATGAGGTGGGGTTATTGTCCTGTGTATGAATCAGTGTAAATGAGGTGGGGGTTATTGTCCTGTGTATGAATCAGTGTAAATGAGGTGGGGGTTATTGTCCTGTGTATGAATCAGTGTAAATGAGGTGGGGGTTGTTGTCCTGTGTATGAATCAGTGTAAATGAGGTGGGGTTGTTGTCCTGTGTATGAATCAGTGTAAATGAGGTGGGGTTATTGTCCTGTGTATGAATCAGTGTAAATGAGGTGGGGGGTGTTGTCCTGTGTATGAATCAGTGTAAATGAGGTGGGGGTTATTGTCCTGTGTATGAATCAGTGTAAATGAGGTGGGGGGTGTTGTCCTGTGTATGAATCAGTGTAAATGAGGTGGGGGTTATTGTCCTGTGTATGAATCAGTGTAAATGAGGTGTGTCCTGTGTTGTCCTGTGTAAATGAGGTGGGGGTGTTGTCCTGTGTATGAATCAGTGTAAATGAGGTGGGGGGTTGTTGTCCTGTGTATGAATCAGTGTAAATGAGGTGGGGGTTATTGTCCTGTGTATGAATCAGTGTAAATGAGGTGGGGGTTATTGTCCTGTGTATGAATCAGTGTAAATGAGGTGGGGTTATTGTCCTGTGTATGAATCAGTGTAAATGAGGTGGGGTTATTGTCCTGTGTATGAATCAGTGTAAATGAGGTGGGGTTATTGTCCTGTGTATGAATCAGTGTAAATGAGGTGGGGGTTGTTGTCCTGTGTATGAATCAGTGTAAATGAGGTGGGGGTTATTGTCCTGTGTATGAATCAGTGTAAATGAGGTGGGGGGGTGTTGTCCTGTGTATGAATCAGTGTAAATGAGGTGGGGGTTATTGTCCTGTGTATGAATCAGTGTAAATGAGGTGGGGGGGTGTTGTCCTGTGTATGAATCAGTGTAAATGAGGTGGGGGTTATTGTCCTGTGTATGAATCAGTGTAAATGAGGTGGGGGTTGTTGTCCTGTGTATGAATCAGTGTAAATGAGGTGGGGGTTGTTGTCCTGTGTATGAAACAGTGTAAATGAGGTGGGGGGGGTGTTGTCCTGTGTAAATGAGGGGGGGGTTGTTGTCCTGTGTATGAATCAGTGTAAATGAGGTGGGGGTTATTGTCCTGTGTATGAAACAGTGTAAATGAGGTGGGGATTATTGTCCTGTGTATGAATCAGTGTAAATGAGGTGAGGGTTATTGTCCTGTGTATGAAACAGTGTAAATGAGGTGGGGGTTGTTGTCCTGTGTATGAAACAGTATAAATGAGGTGGGGGTTGTTGTCCTGTGTATGAAACAGTGTAAATGAGGTGGGGGTGTTGTCCTGTGTATTCAACAGTGTGCTGTAAACTAACTAACCCTCAGGCCTCTCTTCTGGATCTCAGCCACACTCTTCTGTATGAGCAGAGGAACTGGGGCAGCGGTGTTCTCCTTGTCCACCAGGTGGCGCAGCTCCACTCCAAACACCATGGGGGGGTTGAGGTGGCAGGGTCGGGGGTCGGGGGGCTCCCACTGCTCCAACAGGGTCAGCTTCACGTACAGTAGACCCCTGGGCTCTAATCTAACGCATATCTGCTGAGACCGAGAGGCTGGGGAAGGAGGACAGAAGTGGAAGGGAGGGACAGAAGAGATAGCAGAAGGGGGGTGAGAGGGACAGGGGAAGGGGGGACAGAAGAGAAGCAGAAGGGAATGAGAGGGACAGAAGAGATGTGTAGAAGGCAGAAGGAGAGGACAGAAGAGATAGCAGAAGGCAGAAGGAGAGGGGGGAAGAGATTGTCCAGAAGGAAAGAGAGGGACAGAAGAGATAGCAGAATGGGGAAGGAGAGGGACACAAGAGATAGCAGAAGGGGAAGGAGAGGGACAGAAGAGATAGTGTAGAAGGGGAAGGAGAGGGACAGAAGAGATAGCAGAAGGGGAAGGAGAGGGACAGAAGAGATAGCAGAAGGGACAGAAGGAAGGGAGGGACAGAAGAGATCAGCAGAAGGAGAAGGAGAGGGACAGAAGAGATAGAAGAAGGGGAAGGAGAGGGACAGAAGAGATAGCAGAAGGGGGTTAGAAGGGGAAGGAAGAGGGACAGAAGAGATAGCAGAAGGGAAGGAGAGGGACAGAAGAGATAACAGAAGGGGAAGGAGAGGGACAGAAGAGATAGCAGAAGGGGGAAGGAGAGGGACAGAAGAGATAGCAGAAGGGAGGGGAGAGGGACAGAAGAGATAGCAGAAGGGGAAGGGGGGTCCTGAAGAATCAGTGAAGGGGAAGAGTGGGGGACAGAAGAGATAGCAGAAGGTAAATGAGAGGGACAGAAGAGATAATCAGAAGGGAAGGAGAGGGACAGAAGAGATAGCAGAAGGGAAGGAGAGGGACAAGAAGAAGAGATAGCAGAAGGGGAAGGAGAGGGACAGAAGAGATCAGCAGAAGGGGAAGGAGAGGGACAGAAGAGATAGCAGAAGTAAATGAAGGAGAGGGACAGAAGAGATAGCAGAAGAGAAGGAGAGGGACTGTGTATGAAGAGATAAATGAAGGGGGGAGAGGTCCAGAAGAGATAGCAGAAGGGAAGGAGAGGGACAGAAGAGAAAGCAGAAGTGGGAAGGAGAGGGACAGAAGAGATAGCAGAAGGGGAAGAGAGGGACAGAAGAGATAGGTGAAGGGTTATTGGAGAGGGATCAGAAAATGAGGAAGGGGTTAGGGACACAAGAGATGCAGAAGGGGGAAGGAGTAGGGACAGAAGAGATAGCAGGGGGTGAAGGAGAGGGACAGAAGAGATAGCAGAAGGGGAAGGAGAGGGACAGAAGAGATAGCAGAAGGGAGTGGGAGTTATTGGACAGAAGAGATAGCAGAAGGGAGAAGGAGAGGGACCTGTGTATGAATCAGAAGAAGAGGTGGGGGTTATTGTCCTGGACAGAAGAGATAGAGTGGGGGTTGTTGTCCTGGTACAGAAGAGATAGCAGAAGGGGTGTATGGTAAAGAGGACAGAAGAGTTGTCCAGTAAAAGTGAGAGGGACAGAAGAGATAGCAGAAGGGGAAGGAGAGGGACCAAGTAAATAGCAGTGGGGTTGTAGTCCTGTGAGGTAACAGAAGAGATAGCAGAAGGGGAAGGAGAGGGACAGAAGAGATAGCAGAAGGGGAAGGAGAGGACAGAAGAATAGCAGAGGGAGAAGGAGAGGGACAGAAGAGATAGCAGAAGGAAGGTATGAATCAGAAGAGATCCTGTGTAAAGGGAGAAGGTTATTGGGACAGAAGAGATAGCAGAAGGGGAAGGAGTTAGGGACAGAAGAGATAGTCCAGAAGAAGTGAGAGGGACAGAAGAGATAGCAGAAGGGAAAGGAGAGGGACAGAAGAGATAGCAGAAGGGGTTGTAGTCCTGGGAACAGTGTAAAGAGATAGGGGTTATTGTCCTGTGTAAATGAGGTGGGACAGAAGAGATAGCAGAAGGGGAGTTGTCCTGAGATAGGAATCAGAAGAGATAGCAGAAGGGGAAGGAGAGTTGGACAGAAGAGATAGCAAATGAGGTGGGGTTGAGGGATGAAGAGATAGCAGAAGGGAGAAGGAGAGGGACAGAAGAGATAGAGAAGGGGTTGTCCTGTGTATGAATCAGTGTAAATGAGGGGAAGGAGAGGGACTGTGTATGAAGAGATAAAGAGGTGGGGAGGGTCCAGAAGAGATAGCAGAAGGGGAAGGAGAGGGACAGAAACAGTGTAAAGGAGAGGGATTGTCCAGAAGAGATAGCAGAATGGGAGAAGGAGTTGTCCTGTGTACAGAAGAGTGCAAATGAGGTGGAAGGAGAGGGATGAATCAGTAAGTAAATGAGGTGGGGGAGGGACAGAAGAGATAGCAAAGGGGAGGTGGGGGACAGAAGAGATAGTAAAGGGAGAAGGAGAGGGACAGAAGAGATAGCAGTGGGAAGGAGAGGGACAGAAGAGATAGCAGAAGGGGATGAGGTGAGGGTTATTGTCCAGATGAGATAGTGTAAATGAGGTGGGGACAGAAGAGATAGCAGAAGGGAGAAGGAGTTGGACAGAAGAGATAGCAGAAGGGGTTGGTGTATGAACAGTGTAAAGATGAGGTGGGGGTTATTGTCCTGTGTAAATGAGGTGAGTTGTTGTCCTGTGGACAAAGAGATAGCAGAAGGTGTATGAAGGAAAGGAAATGAGGATGGGCAGAAGGTCCTGTGAAGGATGAGGGACAGAAGAGTCCTAGTAGAAGGGACAAGATAGTGTAAATGAGGGACAGGAGTTATTGTCCTGTAAATGAGGTGGGAGAAGGAGAGGGACAGTAAAGAGATGAGGGAAGGGAGAAGGATGAGGTGGGGATAGCAGAAATGAGGAGGGTTGTTGTCCTGTGAAGAGATAGTGTAAAGGGGAAGGAGAGGGACAGAAGAGATAGGTGAAGGGGAGAGGGACAGAAGAAATGAGGTGGAAGGAAGGGACAGAAGAGATAGAAAGGGGAAGGAGAGGGGGAGATTGTCCTGTGTAGGAAGGACAGTGAAAATGAGAAGGGGAAGGTTAGGGACAGAGAGATAGCAGAAGGGGAAGGAGTTGGACAGAAGAGATGTAAATGAGGAGGGGGTTACTGAGATAGCAGAAATGAGGTGGGGGACAGAAGAGTAAAGAAGGGGAAGGAGAGGGACAGAAGAGATAGCAAAGGGAAGGAGAGGGACTGAAGAAATGAGGTGGCAAAGGAGAGGGACAGAACAGATAAATGAAGGTGGGGAGGGTCCTGAAGAGATAGCAGTGTAAAGGGTGGGGGTGTTGTCCTGTGACAACAGTGATGCTGTAGAAGGGGAAGGAGGCCTCTCTTCTGGATTCAGCCAGACTCTTCAGAAGGCAGAGGAAGGGACAGAAGAGATAGCAGAAGGGGAAGGAGAGGACAGAAGAGATAGCAGAAGGGAGAAGGAGAGGGACGGGGAAGAGCTAGCAGAAGGGGGGAAGAGACAAGGAGACCTGAGAGGCTGGGGAAGGAGAGGACAGAAGAGATAGCAGAAGGGGAAGGAGAGAGGACAGAAGAGATAGCAGAAGGCAGAAGGAGAGGGACAGAAGAGATAGCAGAAGGCAGAAGGAGAGGGACACAAGAGATAGCAGAAGGGCAGAAGGAGAGGGACAGAAGAGATAGCAGAAGGCATGGACAGAAAGGAGAGGGACAGAAGAGATAGCAGAAGGGAAGGAGAGGGACAGAAGAGATAGCAGAAGGGAAGGAGAGGGACAGAAGAGATAGCAGAAGGGGAAGGAGAGGGACACAAGAGATAGCAGAAGGGGAAGGAGAGGGACAGAAGAGATAGCAGAAGGGGAAGAGGGACAGAAGAGATAGCAGAAGGGGAAGGAGAGGGACAGAAGAGATAGCAGAAGGGGAAGGAGAGGGACAGAAGAGATAGCAGAAGGGGAAGGAGAGGGACAGAAGAGATAGCAGAAGGGGAAGGAGAGGGACAGAAGAGATAGCAGAAGGGAAGGAGAGGACAGAAGAGATAGCAGAAGGGGAAGGAGGGACAGAAGAGATAGCAGAAGGGGAAGGAGAGGGACAGAAGAGATAGCAGAAGGGGAAGGAGAGGGACAGAAGAGATAGCAGAAGGGGAAGGAGAGGGACAGAAGAGATAGCAGAAGGGGAAGGAGAGGGACAGAAGAGATAGCAGAAGGGGGAAGGAGAGGGACAGAAGATATAGCAGAAGGGGAAGGAGAGGGACAGAAGAGATAGCAGAAGGGAAGGAGAGGGACACAAGAGATAGCAGAAGGGAGAAGAGAGGGACAGGGATAGCAGAAGGGGAAGGAGAGGGACAGAAGAGATAGCAGAAGGGGAAGGAGAGGGACAGAAGAGATAGCAGAAGGAAGGAGAGGACAGAAGAGATAGCAGAAGGGGAAGGAGAGGGACAGAAGAGATAGCAGAAGGAGAAGAGAGGGACAGAAGAGATAGCAGAAGGAAGGAGAGGGCAGAAGAGATAGCAGAAGGGAGAAGGAGAGGGACAGAAGAGATAGCAGAAGGGGAAGGAGAGGGACAGAAGAGATAGCAGAAGGGCAGAAGGAGAGGGACAGAAGAGATAGCAGAAGGGGAAGGAGAGGGACAGAAGAGATAGCAGAAGGGGAAGGAGAGGGACAGAAGAGATAGCAGAAGGGGAAGGAGAGGGACAGAAGAGATAGCAGAAGGGGAAGGAGAGGGACAGAAGAGATAGCAGAAGGGGAAGGAGAGGGACAGAAGAGATAGCAGAAGGGAAGGAGAGGGACAGAAGAGATAGCAGAAGGGGAAGGAGAGGGACAGAAGAGATCAGAAGGGGAAGGAGAGGGACAGAAGAGATAGCAGAAGGGGAAGGAGAGGGACAGAAGAGATAGCAGAAGGGGAAGGAGAGGGACAGAAGAGATAGCAGAAGGGGAAGGAGAGGGACAGAAGAGATAGCAGAAGGGGAAGGAGAGGGACAGAAGGATAGCAGAAGGAAGGGAGGACAGAAGAGATAGCAGAAGGGGAAGGAGAGGGACAGAAGAGATAGCAGAAGGGGAAGGGACAGAAGGGTAAAGGAGGGACAGAAGAGATAGCAGAAGGGGAAGGAGAGGGACAGAAGAGATAGCAGAAGGGGAGAGGGACAGAAGAGGACAGAAGGGGAAGGAGAGGGACAGAAGAGATAGCAGAAGGGAGAAGGAGAGGGACAGAAGAGATAGCAGAAGGGGAAGAGAGGGACAGAAGAGATAGCAGAAGGGGAAGGAGAGGGACAGAAGAGATAGCAGAAGGTAGGAAGGAGAGGGACAGAAGGGGTAAAGGAGAGGGACAGAAGAGATAGGACAGAAGGGAGAAGGAGAGGGACAGAAGAGATAGCAGAAGGGGAAGGAGAGGGACAGAAGAGATAGCAGAAGGGGAAGGAGAGGGACAGAAGGGAAGGAGATACAGAAGGGGAAGGAGGGACAGAAGAGATAGCAGAAGGGAGAAGGAGAGGGACAGAAGGGGAAGGAGAGGGACAGAAGAGATAGCAGAAGGGGAAGGAGAGGGACAGAAGAGATAGCAGAAGGGGAAGGAGAGGGACAGAAGAGATAGCAGAAGGGGAAGGAGAGGGACAGAAGAGATAGCAGAAGGGGAAGGAGAGGGACAGAAGAGATAGCAGAAGGGGAAGGAGAGGGACAGAAGAGATAGCAGAAGGGGGAAGGAGAGGGACAGAAGGGGAAGGAGAGGGACAGAAGAGATAGCAGAAGGGAAGGAGAGGGACAGAAGAGATAGCAGAAGGGGAAGGAGAGGGACAGAAGAGATAGCAGAAGGGGAAGGAGAGGGACAGAAGAGATAGCAGAAGGGGGAAGGAGAGGGACAGAAGAGATAGCAGAAGGGGAAGGAGAGGGACAGAAGAGATAGCAGAAGGGGAAGGAGAGGGACAGAAGAGATAGCAGAAGGGGAAAGAGGAAAGGGACAGAAGGGGAAGGAGAGGGACAGAAGAGATAGCAGAAGGGGAAGGAGAGGGACAGAAGAGATAGCAGAAGGGGAAGGAGAGGGACAGAAGAGATAGCAGAAGGGGAAGGAGAGGGACACAAGAGATAGCAGAAGGGGAAGGAGAGGGACAGAAGAGATAGCAGAAGGGGAAGGAGAGGGACAGAAGAGATAGCAGAAGGGGAAGGAGAGGGACAGAAGAGATAGCAGAAGGGAGAAGGAGAGGGACAGAAGAGATAGCAGAAAGGGAAGGAGAGGGACAGAAGAGATAGCAGAAGGGGAAGGAGAGGGACAGGGACAGAAGAGATAGCAGAAGGGGAAGGAGAGGGACAGAAGAGAGATAGCAGAAGGGGAAGGAGAGGGACAGAAGAGATAGCAGAAGGGGAAGGAGAGGGACAGAAGAGATAGCAGAAGGGGAAGGAGAGGGACAGAAGAGATAGCAGAAGGAGAAGGAGAGGGACAGAAGAGATAGCAGAAGGAAGGAGAGGGACACAAGAGATAGCAGAAGAGGGAAGGAAAGAGATAGCAGAGGAGGGACAGAAGAGATAGCAGAGGGACAGAAGGAGAAGAGATAGCAGAAGGGGAAGGAGAGGGACAGAAGAGGGAAGGAGAAGGGACAGAAGAGATAGCAGAAGGGAAGGAGAGAGACAGAAGGAGGGAATGAACAAGAGAAGATCAAACACAGTTGATTGACAGAGTGATTCCAAAAGAAGATCAGGAACTAAGGTGAGCTAAGATGCCTTCAGATAAAATAAAGTCCACTGGTATGAAAAACCCCCTTCTGCTGCATCCTCACAGTGCCAAGCATCAGTGGGGTGGATGGTACGTGCTTCTACACCTGCATTGCTTGCTGTTTGGGGTTTTAGGCTGGGTTTCTGTACAGCACTTTGAGATATCAGCTGATGTAAGGTAGAGCATGGCGCTTGTAACGCCAGGGTAGTTAGTGGGTTCGATTCCGGGACCACCCATACGTAGAATGTATGCACACATGACTGTAAGTCGCTTTGGATAAAGCGTCTGCTAAATGGCATATATATGTACGAAGGGCTATATAAATACATTTGATTTGATTTGATATAACAACAGTGAGACATAGAACTGCATCTACTACGTTCATAGGAGGAACTTCTAACTCTCTGGTTGCTCCTACCTTGAACAGAGGGGTATGGACACAGCCCCAGACAGCAGACCCTGTTCCTGGTCGCTGCTGTGGAGTCGCTGCCCTTCGTGGTGGTCGTCTCAGCCCGGGGTAAGGAGTGAGCACCACCAGTTTCAGCAGCCTGGCCCTCTCCAGCTCCAGGTTGAAGGTGTGGTTGAGGGGCAGAGAGCCCCTGGAGGTTAGCAGGCCGGTACGGGCCCTGGTTACACCATCCACCTGATGAACACAATGGAAAATAAGTTACACTGTTGGTGTTATTCTCAATGATACTAAATACATTGCAGACAGACAGAGAAAGAAAGAGACAGGCAGACAGACAGACAGACAGACAGACAGACAGACAGACAGACAGACAGACAGACAGACAGACAGACAGACAGACAGACAGACAGGCAGACAGACAGACAGACAGACAGACAGACAGACAGGCAGACAGAGAAAAGAGACAGACAGGCAGACAGGAAAACAGGCAGACAGGCAGACAGAGAAAGAGACAGGCAGACAGACAGACAGACAGACAGACAGACAGACAGACAGACAGACAGACAGGCAGGCAGGCAGGCAGGCAGGCAGGCAGGGAAAGAGACAGGCAGACAGACAGACAGACAGACAGACAGACAGACAGGCAGGCAGGCAGGGAAGAGACAGACAGACAGACAGACAGACAGACAGACAGACAGACAGACAGACAGACAGACAGACAGACAGGCAGGCAGGCAGGCAGGCAGGCAGGCAGGGAAAGAGACAGACAGACAGACAGTCAGACAGACAGACAGACAGACAGACAGAGAAAGAGACAGGCAGACAGACAGACAGACAGACAGACAGACAGACAGACAGACAGACAGACAGACAGACAGACAGGCAGGCAGGCAGGGGAAAGAGACAGACAGACAGACAGACAGACAGACAGACAGACAGACAGACAGACAGACAGACAGAAAGAGACAGGCAGACAGACAAGCAGGCAGAGAAAGAGACAGACAGGCAGACAGACAGACAGACAGACAGACAGGCAGGCAGGCAGGCAGACAGAGAAAGAGACAGGCAGACAGACAGGCAGACAGGCAGACAGGCAGACAGACAGACAGACAGAGAAAGAGACAGGCAGACAGACAGACAGACAGACAGACAGACAGACAGACAGACAGACAGACAGACAGACAGGCAGACAGACAGACAGACAGACAGACAGACAGGCAGGCAGACAGACAGAGAGAAAGAGACAGGCAGACAGCCAGGCAGACAGACAGACAGGCAGACAGACAGAGACAGGCAGACAGACAGAGAAAGAGACAGGCAGACAGACAGACAGACAGGCAGGCAGAGAAAGAGACAGACAGGCAGACAGACAGACAGACAGGCAGACAGACAGACAGACAGACAGACAGACAGACAGACAAAGAGACAGGCAGACAGACCCTTTATTAAAAATCACCTGGATGGCACAGAACACCTCCTTACTGGTGTCCTGTTTAGGGGCCCTCAGCAGTTTCTCCACCCCAACGAGATGCACCGTAAGCAGGCCGGAGACGCGCTGGGCGCACCGTGGCTGGTCCGACAAGTTGTAGACTCTGAACGAGCTCAGGTCAGAGGTCATGGTCACTCCCTCCTGGCTGGAGTGGTGGGTGGAGCGGGGTGGTGGAAGAGGGGGTTGTGGGCCGAGGAGGGTCCCCTGGTCCACCCTGTTTGGGCAGCAGCTCAGGTGAGTCTCCGTCGCTCAGGTAGCCCCCTTACTGGCGGCAGAGGAACGTCCCCTGGAGGAACGTCGTTGTGGTCTCCCGGGCCGAAGTGTCCAGGTGGTACCTGCTGATCACCTCGTTGGACTGCTCCTTACGGACGTCTGGGGGTGATGTCCCCTCTCCACCTCCGTCCCTCCTCCAGGCCCGTCCCCTCCTTCCCGTGGCGATGGGAGCGAGAGGAGCGCAGGCTGAGTTTACGGCGGAGTTCGGGGAGTTTCTTCATCTTCATGGAAAGGATTTCGGACCATTCCTGGGGATTTGATCCTGTCCATCATGCTGCTGGCCACGCCCCCTTTCTTCTGGGCCCAGGGCTGTCTGGGGACTGACACACCTCCTCCGGAGCTGGAAACACCCCTTCTCCACCTGCAACCCCGAAAGACTGTTCCTCACCTGGATCTGTTGAATTACATCTGAGATGGATGATGGAGATAATGGAGAGGAGAGATGGAGACAGGAGAGATGGAGAGAGGAGAGATGATGGAGAGAGGAGAGATGATGGAGAGATGAGAGATGATGGAGAGATGAGAGATGATGGAGAGAGGAGAGATGATGGAGAGAGGAGAGATGATGGAGAGAGGAGAGATGATGGAGAGATGAGAGATGATGGAGAGAGGAGAGATGATGGAGAGATGATGGAGAGGAGAGATGATGGAGAGATGATGGAGAGAGGAGAGATGGTGGAGAGATGATGGAGAGAGGAGATGATGGATGGAGATGAGGAGAGATGATGGAGGCAGGAGAGATGATGGAGAGAGATGAGAGAGATGATGGAGAGGAGAGATGATGGAGAGAGGAGAGATGATGGAGAGAGAAGATGATGGTGATGGAGATGATGGAGGGAGAGATGATGGAGAGAGGAGAGATGATGGAGAGAGGAGAGATGATGGGAAGATGATGGGAGATGGAGATGAAGCTCAGGAGAGATGATCAGATCCTCCTGGAAGATGATGGATGATGAGGAGAGATGATGGAAGAGGATGATGATGGAGAGGAGAGGAGAGATGATGGAGAGGAGAGATGGAGATGATGAGAGAGGAGAGATGATGAGGAGAGGAATGATGGATGATGGGAGGGATGATGATTAGAGATGATGGAAGAGGAAGATGATGGGAGATGGATGATGGATGATGGAGAGAGGAGAGATGGATGGAGAGGAGAGATGATGGAGGAGATGGGAGTTTCTTCATGATGGAGAAAGGAATGATGGACCAGGAGATGATGGAGAGAGAAGATGATGGAGGAGAGATGATGGAGAGAGGAGAGATGATGGAGAGAGGATGATGGAGAGAGGAGAGATCCACCTGGAAGAGGAGATGATGGATTACATCTGAGATGATGGAGAGAGGAGAGATGATGGAGAGAGGAGAGATGGATGGAGAGAGAGGAGAGATGATGGAGAGAGGAGAGATGATGGAGAGAGGAGAGATGATGGAGAGGAGATGATGGAGAGATGATGGAGACAGGAGAGATGGAGAGGAGAGATGATGGAGGATGATGGAGAGAGGAGAGATGATGAGATGATGGAGAAGGAGAGATGATGGAGAGGAGATGAGGAGGAGAGATGATGGGAGAGGAGAGATGATGGAGGAGATGATGGAGAGAGGGAGAGATGGAGAGGAGAGATGATGGAGAGAGGAGAGATGATGGAGAGAGAGGAGAGATGATGGAGAGAGGAGAGATGATGGAGAGGGAGATGAGGAGAGATGATGGAGAGAGGAGAGATGATGGAGAGAGGAGAGATGATGGAGAGAGGAGAGATGATGGAGAGAGGAGAGATGATGAGAGAGAGATGGAGAGAGGAGATGATGGAGGAGAGAGGGAGAGATGGAGAGAGGAGAGATGATGGGAGGAGATGATGGAGAGATGGGAGATGGATGGAGGAGGGAGATGAGAGAGATGATGGAGAGAGGAGAGATGGAAGATGGAGATGAGGAGAGATGATGGAGAGAGGAGAGATGATGGAGAGAGGAGAGATGATGGAGAGGAGAGATGATGGAGAGAGGAGATGATGGGAGGAGATGATGGAGAGAGGAGAGATGATGGAGAGAGGAGAGATGATGGAGAGAGGAGAGATGATGGAGAGAGGAGAGATGATGGAAGGAGGATTTTGGAGATGATGGAGAGAGGAGAGATGATGGAGAGAGGAGAGATGATGGAGAGAGGAAGATGATGATGGAGATGATGGAGAGAGATGATGGAGAGGAGAGATGATGGAGAGAGGAGAGATGATGGAGAGATGGAGAGATGATGGAGGAGAGATGATTGGAGATGATGGAGAGAGGAGAGATGATGGAGATAGGAAGATGATGGAGAGAGGAGAGATGATGGAGAGAGGAGAGATGATGGAAGAGGAGAGATGATGGAGAGAGGAGAGATGATGGAGATGATGGAGAGGAGAGATGATGAGAGAGATGGAGAGATGATGGAGAGATGATGGAGAGAGGAGAGATGGATGGAGAGATGATGGTCAAAGAGATGATGGAGAGAGGAGAGATGATGATGGAGAGATGGAGAGGAGAGATGATGGAGAGAGGAGATGATGATGGAGAGAGGAGAGAGATGATGGAGAGAGGAGAGATGATGGAGAGGAGAGATGATGGAGAGAGGAGAGATGATGGAGATGAGAGAGAGATGATGGAGAGGAGAGATGATGGAGAGAGGAGATGATGGAGAGAGGAGAGATGATGGAGAGAGGAGAGATGATGGAGAGAGGAGAGATGATGGAGAGGAGAGATGATGGAGAGAGGGAGATGATGGAGAGAGGAGAGATGATGGAGAGGAGAGATGATGGAGAGAGGAGAGATGATGGAGAGGAGAGATGATGGAGAGAGGAGAGATGAGAGATGGAGAGAGGAGAGATGATGGAGAGAGAGAGATGATGGAGAGAGGAGAGATGATGGAGAGAGGAGAGATGATGGAGAGGAGAGATGATGGAGAGATGATGGAGAGAGGAGAGATGATGGAGAGATGGAGAGATGGAGAGAGGAGAGATGATGGAGAGAGGAGAGAATGGAGAGAGGAGAGATGATGGAGAGAGGAGGGGAGATGATGGAGAGAGGAGAGATGATGGAGAGAGATGATGGAGAGAGGAGAATGGAGAGGGAGAGATGATGGAGAGAGGAGAGATGATGGAGAGAGAGAGGAAGATGATGGAGAGAGGATGGAGAGTGGAGAGATGGAGAGGAGAGATGATGGAGAGATGATGGAGAGATGGAGATGATGGAGAGAGGAGAGAGATGGAGAGAGGAGAGATGATGGAGAGAGGAGAGATGATGGGATGGAGAGATGATGGAGATGGAGGGGAATGGAGAGATGGAGAGATGATGGAGAGAGGAGATGATGGAGATGGAGAGATGGAGATGAGGAGAGATGATGGAGAGAGAGATGATGGAGAGAGGATGGAGATGGAAGAGGAGAGATGATGGAGAGATGGAGAGATGATGGAGAGATGGAGAGATGATGGGAGAGGAGATGATGGAGAGAGAGAGATGATGGAGAGGAGAGATGATGGAGAGATGGATGGAGATGGAGAGATGGAGAGAGGGAGATGATGGAGAGAGGAGAGATGATGGAGAGAGGAGGAGAATGGAGAGAATGGAGATGATGGAGAGATGGAGGAGAGATGATGGAGAGAGAGAGAGGGAGATGATGGAGAGAGGAGAGATGATGGAGAGAGGAGAGATGATGGAGAGAGGAGAGATGGAGAGATGGAGAGATGATGGAGAGAGGAGAGATGATGGAGAGAGGAGGGGAATGGAGATGATGGAGAGAGATGGAGAGAGGAGAGATGATGGAGAGAGGAGGGAATGGAGATGGAGAGATGATGGAGAGAGGAGGAGATGGAGATGATGGGAGATGGAGAGAGAGATGATGGAGAGAGGAGAGATGATGGAGAGAGGAGGGGAATGGAGAGAGGAGAGATGATGGAGAGTGGAGGATGGAGGAGGATGAGATGATGGAGAGTGGAGAGATGATGGAGAGAGGAGGAGATGATGGAGATGGAGAGATGGAGAGATGGAGAGAGGAGAGATGATGGAGATGGAGGATGGAGATGATGGAGAGAGGAGAGATGATGGAGAGAGGAGAATGGAGATGATGGAGATGATGGAGAGAGGATGGAGATGGAGATGGAGAGATGATGGAGAGAGGAGAGATGATGGAGAGATGGAGAGAGGAGAGATGATGGAGAGAGGAGAGATGATGGAGAGAGGAGAGATGATGGAGGAGAGAGATGGAGAGATGATGGAGATGGAGAGAGAGATGATGGAGAGAGGAGGGAATGGAGATAATGGAGAGATGATGGAGAGAGAGAGATGGGGAATGGAGAGATGGAGATGATGGAGAGAGGAGAGATGATGGAGAGAGAGGGGAATGGAGAGATGGAGAGATGATGGAGAGAGGAGAGATGATGGAGAGAGGAGAGATGATGGAGAGAGGAGAGATGATGGAGAGAGGAGGGAATGGAGAGATGGAGAGATGATGGAGAGATGGAGAGATGATGGAGAGAGGAGAGATGGAGAGAGGAGAGATGATGGAGAGAGGAGGATGGAGGAGAGATGATGGAGAGGAGAGATGATGGAGAGAGGAGAGAGATGGAGAGAGGAGAGATGATGGAGAGAGGAGAGATGATGGAGAGAGGATGATGGAGAGTGGAGAGATGATGGAGAGAGGAGAGATGATGGAGAGAGGAGAGATGATGGAGAGATGGAGAGATGATGGGAGGAGATGATGGAGAGAGAGATGATGGAGAGAGGAGAGATGATGGAGAGAGGAGAGATGGAGAGATGGAGAGATGGAGAGATGATGGAGAGAGGAGGGGAATGGAGATAATGGAGATGATGGAGAGAGGAGATGATGGAGAGAGGAGAGATGATGGAGAGAGGAGAGATGATGGAGAGAGGAGAGATGGAGAGATGAGATGATGGAGAGAGGAGATGATGAGAGGAGAGATGATGGAGAGTGGAGAGATGGAGAGAGGAGAGATGATGGAGAGAGGAGAGATGAGAGAGATGATGGAGAGAGGAGAGATGGAGAGATGGAGAGATGAGGAGAGAGGAGGAGAGATGGAGATAATGGAGAGATGATGGAGAGAGGAGGAGGGATGATGGAGAGAGGAGAGATGATGGAGAGAGGAGAGATGATGGAGAGAGGAGGAGATGATGGAGATAGATGGAGAGATGATGGGAGAGAGATGGAGAGATGATGGAGAGATGGAGAGATGGAGAGATGGAGAGAGGAGAGATGATGGAGAGAGGAGGGGAATGGAGATAATGGAGAGATGATGGAGAGAGGAGAGATGATGGAGAGAGGAGAGATGATGGAGAGAGGAGAGATGATGGAGAGAGGAGGGGAATGGAGATAATGGAGAGATGATGGAGAGAGGAGAGATGGTGAGAGAGTGGAGAGATGGAGAGATGGAGAGAGATGATGGAGAGAGGAGGGAATGGAGAGAGGAGAGATGATGGAGAGATGATGGAGAGAGGATGATGGAGAGAGAGATGATGGGGAGAGGAGGGAATGGAGAGATGGAGAGATGATGGAGAGAGGAGAGATGATGGAGAGAGGAGAGATGATGGAGAGAGGAGAGATGATGGAGAGAGGAGGGAATGGAGATAATGGATGATGGAGAGAGGAGAGATGATGGAGAGAGGAGAGATGATGGAGAGAGGAGGGGAAGAGATGATGGAGATGATGGAGAGAGGGAGATGATGGAGAGAGGAGAGATGATGGAGAGAGGAGAGATGATGGAGAGAGGAGAGATGATGGAGGGAGAGATGGAGGGGAGATGGAGAGAGGAGATGATGGAGAGAGGAGGGGATGGAGATAATGGAGAGATGATGGAGAGAGGAGAGATGATGGAGAGAGGAGAGGATGATGGAGAGGAGAGATGATGGAGAGGAGGGTGGATGGAGAGAGAGAGAGAGATGATGGAGAGAGGGAGGGATGGAGAGAGGGAGGGAATGGAGAGAGGAGAGGGATGAGAGAGGAGAGATGATGGAGAGGAGGGAATGGAGAGAGGAGGGATGAGAGAGAGAGATGGATGGAGAGAGGAGAGGGATGGAGAGAGGAGAGATGATGAGAGAGGAGAGGGATGGAGAGAGGAGAGGGATGGAGATAATGGAGAGAGGAGAGATGATGGAGAGAGGAGAGGGATGAGAGAGAGAGAGGAGGTTGATGGAGAGAGAGAGGAGAGAGGAGAGATGATGGAGAGAGGAGATGATGGAGAGAGGAGAGGGATGGAGAGAGGAGAGATGATGGAGAGAGGAGAGATGATGGAGAGAGGAGAGGGATGGAGAGAGGAGGTTGATGGAGAGAAGAGAGAGAAGGAGAGAGGAGAAGGATGGAGCGAAGAGAGAGGGAGAGAAGAGAGGAGAAAGATGTCATATAGCATCAGTAGTTATCTGTAGGTGACTACACTACCTTCATGTGGCTACAGTAGTTATCTGTAGGTGACTACACTACCTCCATGTAGCTACAGTAGTTATCTGTAGGTGACTACACTACCTTCAAGTAGCTACAGTAGTTATCTGTAGGTGACTACACTACCTTCATGTAGCTACAGTAGTTATCTGTTATCTGTAGGTGACTACACTACCTTCATGTAGCTACAGTAGTTATCTATAGGTGACTACACTACCTTCAAGTAGCTTCAGTAGTTATCTGTAGGTGACTACACTACCTTCGTGTAGCTACAGTAGTTATCTGTAGGTGACTACACTACCTTCATGTAGCTACAGTAGTTATCTGTTATCTGTAGGTGACTACACTACCTTCATGTAGCTACAGTAGTTATCTGTTATCTGTAGGTGACTACACTACCTTCATGTAGCTACAGTAGTTATCTGTAGGTGACTCCACTACCTTCATGTAGCTACAGTAGTTATCTGTAGGTGACTACACTACCTTCATGTAGCTACAGTAGTTATCTGTAGGTGACTACACTACCTTCATGTAGCTACAGTAGTTATCTGTAGGTGACTACAGTACCTTCATGTAGCTACAGTAGTTATCTGTTATCTGTAGGTGACTACACTACCTTCATGTAGCTACAGTAGTTATCTGTTATCTGTAGGTGACTACACTACCTTCATGTAGCTACAGTAGTTATCTGTAGGTGACTCCACTACCTTCATGTAGCTACAGTAGTTATCTGTAGGTGACTACACTACCTTCATGTAGCTACAGTAGTTATCTGTAGTGACTGTACCTTTATCTGTAGGTGACTACACTTCCTTCATGTAGCTACAGTAGTTATCTGTAGGTGACTACACTACCTTCATGTAGCTACAGTAGTTATCTGTTATCTGTAGGTGACTACACTACCTTCATGTAGCTACAGTAGTTATCTGTTATCTGTAGGTGACTACAGTACCTTCATGTAGCTACAGTAGTTATCTGTAGGTGACTACACTACCTTCATGTAGCTACAGTAGTTATCTGTAGGTGACTACACTACCTTCATGTAGCTACAGTAGTTATCTGTAGGTGACTACACTACCTTCATGTAGCTACAGTAGTTATCTGTTATCTGTAGGTGACTACACTACCTTCATGTAGCTACAGTAGTTATCTGTAGGTGACTACACTACCTTCATGTAGCTACAGTAGTTATCTGTTATCTGTAGGTGACTACACTACCTTCATGTAGCTACAGTAGTTATCTGTAGGTGACTACACTACCTTCATGTAGCTACAGTAGTTATCTGTAGGTGACTACACTACCTTCATGTAGCTACAGTAGTTATCTGTAGGTGACTACACTACCTTCATGTAGCTACAGTTATCTGTTATCTGTAGGTGACTACACTACCTTCATGTAGCTACAGTAGTTATCTGTTATCTGTAGGTGACTACACTACCTTCATGTAGCTACAGTAGTTATCTGTAGGTGACTACACTACCTTCATGTAGCTACAGTTATCTGTTATCTGTAGGTGACTACACTACCTTCATGTAGCTACAGTAGTTATCTGTTATCTGTAGGTGACTACACTACCTTCATGTAGCTACAGTAGTTATCTGTAGGTGACTACACTACCTTCATGTGGCTACAGTAGTTATCTGTTATCTGTAGGTGACTACACTACCTTCATGTAGCTACAGTAGTTATCTGTTATCTGTAGGTGACTACACTACCTTCATGTAGCTACAGTAGTTATCTGTAGGTGACTACACTACCTTCATGTAGCTACAGTAGTTATCTGTAGGTGACTACACTACCTTCATGTAGCTACAGTAGTTATCTGTTATCTGTAGGTGACTACAGTACCTTCATGTAGCTACAGTAGTTATCTGTAGGTGACTACACTACCTTCATGTAGCTACAGTAGTTATCTGTTATCTGTAGGTGACTACAGTACCTTCATGTAGCTACAGTAGTTATCTGTAGGTGACTACACTACCTTCATGTAGCTACAGTAGTTATCTGTAGGTGACTACACTACCTTCATGTAGGTGACTACACTACCTTCATGTAGCTACAGTAGTTATCTGTAGGTGACTACACTACCTTCATGTAGCTACAGTAGTTATCTGTTATCTGTAGGTGACTACAGTACCTTCATGTAGCTACAGTAGTTATCTGTAGGTGACTACACTACCTTCATGTAGCTACAGTAGTTATCTGTAGGTGACTACACTACCTTCATGTAGCTACAGTAGTTATCTGTTATCTGTAGGTGACTACACTACCTTCATGTAGCTACAGTAGTTATCTGTAGGTGACTACACTACCTTCATGTAGCTACAGTAGTTATCTGTTATCTGTAGGTGACTACACTACCTTCATGTAGCATCAGTAGTTATCTGTAGGTGACTACACTACCTTCATGTGGCTACAGTAGTTATCTGTAGGTGACTACACTACCTTCATGTAGCTACAGTAGTTATATGTAGGTGACTACACTACCTTCATGTAGCTACAGTAGTTATCTGTAGGTGACTACACTACCTTCATGTAGCTACAGTAGTTATCTGTAGGTGACTACACTACCTTCATGTAGCTACAGTAGTTATCTGTTATCTGTAGGTGACTACACTACCTTCATGTAGCTACAGTAGTTATCTGTAGGTGACTACACTACCTTCATGTAGCTACAGTAGTTATCTGTAGGTGACTCCACTACCTTCATGTAGCATCAGTAGTTATCTGTAGGTGACTACACTACCTTCATGTAGCATCAGTAGTTATCTGTAGGTGACTACACTACCTTCATGTGGCTACAGTAGTTATCTGTAGGTGACTACACTACCTTCATGTAGCTACAGTAGTTATCTGTAGGTGACTACACTACCTTCATGTAGCTACAGTAGTTATCTGTAGGTGACTACACTACCTTCATGTAGCTACAGTAGTTATCTGTTATCTGTAGGTGACTACACTACCTTCATGTAGCTACAGTAGTTATCTGTTATCTGTAGGTGACTACACTACCTTCAAGTAGCTACAGTAGTTATCTGTAGGTGACTACACTACCTTCATGTGGCTACAGTAGTTATCTGTAGGTGACTACACTACCTTCATGTAGCTACAGTAGTTATCTGTAGGTGACTACACTACATTCATGTAGCTACAGTAGTTATCTGTTATCTGTAGGTGACTACACTACCTTCATGTAGCTACAGTAGTTATCTGTAGGTGACTACACTATCTTCATGTAGCTACAGTAGTTATCTGTAGGTGACTACACTACCTTCATGTAGCTACAGTAGTTATCTGTAGGTGACTACACTACCTTCATGTAGCTACAGTAGTTATCTGTTATCTGTAGGTGACTACACTACCTTCATGTAGCTACAGTAGTTATCTGTTATCTGTAGGTGACTACACTACCTTCATGTAGCTACAGTAGTTATCTGTAGGTGACTACACTACCTTCATGTAGCATCAGTAGTTATCTGTAGGTGACTACACTACCTTCATGTAGCTACAGTAGTTATCTGTAGGTGACTACACTACCTTCATGTGGCTACAGTAGTTATCTGTAGGTGACTACACTACCTTCATGTAGCTACAGTAGTTATCTGTTATCTGTAGGTGACTACACTACCTTCATGTAGCTATAGTAGTTATCTGTAGGTGACTACACTACCTTCATGTAGCTACAGTAGTTATCTGTAGGTGACTACACTACCTTCATATAGCTACAGTAGTTATCTGTAGGTGACTACACTACCTTCATGTAGCTACAGTAGTTATCTGTAGGTGACTACACTACCTTCATGTAGCTACAGTAGTTATCTGTAGGTGACTACACTACCTTCATGTGGCTACAGTAGTTATCTGTAGGTGACTACACTACATTCATGTAGCTACAGTAGTTATCTGTTATCTGTAGGTGACTACACTACCTTCATGTAGCTACAGTAGTTATCTGTTATCTGTAGGTGACTACACTACCTTCATGTAGCATCAGTAGTTATCTGTAGGTGACTACACTACCTTCATGTAGCTACAGTAGTTATCTGTAGGTGACTACACCACCTTCATGTGGCTACAGTAGTTATCTGTAGGTGACTACACTACCTTCATGTAGCTACAGTAGTTATATGTAGGTGACTACACTACCTTCAAGTAGCTACAGTAGTTATCTGTAGGTGACTACACTACCTTCATGTGGCTACAGTAGTTATCTGTAGGTGACTACACTACCTTCATGTAGCTACAGTAGTTATATGTAGGTGACTACACTACCTTCATGTAGCTACAGTAGTTATCTGTAGGTGACTACACTACCTTCAAGTAGCTACAGTAGTTATCTGTAGGTGACTACACCACCTTCATGTGGCTACAGTAGTTATCTGTAGGTGACTACACTACCTTCATGTAGCTACAGTAGTTATATGTAGGTGACTACACTACCTTCAAGTAGCTACAGTAGTTATCTGTAGGTGACTACACTACCTTCATGTGGCTACAGTAGTTATCTGTAGGTGACTACAGTACCTTCATGTAGCTACAGTAGTTATCTGTAGGTGACTACACTACCTTCATGTAGCTACAGTAGTTATCTGTAGGTGACTACACTACCTTCATGTAGCTACAGTAGTTATCTGTAGGTGACTACACTACCTTCATGTAGCTACAGTAGTTATCTGTAGGTGACTACACTACCTTCATGTAGCTACAGTAGTTATCTGTAGGTGACTACACTACCTTCATCTAGCTACAGTAGTTATCTGTAGGTGACTACAGTACCTTCATCTACAGTAGTTATCTGTTATCTGTAGGTGACTACACTACCCTCATGTAGCTACAGTAGTTATCTGTAGGTGACTACAGTACCTTCATGTAGCTACAGTAGTTATCTGTAGGTGACTACACTACCTTCATGTAGCTACAGTAGTTATCTGTAGGTGACTACACTACCTTCATGTAGCTACAGTAGTTATCTGTAGGTGACTACACTACCTTCATGTAGCTACAGTAGTTATCTGTAGGTGACTACACTACCTTCATGTGGCTACAGTAGTTATCTGTAGGTGACTACACTACCTTCATGTAGCTACAGTAGTTATCTGTAGGTGACTACACTACCTTCATGTAGCTACAGTAGTTATCTGTAGGTGACTACACTACCTTCATGTAGCTACAGTAGTTATCTGTTATCTGTAGGTGACTACACTACCTTCATGTAGCTACAGTAGTTATCTGTAGGTGACTACACTACCTTCATGTAGCTACAGTAGTTATCTGTTATCTGTAGGTGACTACACTACCTTCATGTAGCTACAGTAGTTATCTGTAGGTGACTACACTACCTTCATGTAGCTACAGTAGTTATCTGTAGGTGACTACAGTACCTTCATGTAGCTACAGTAGTTATCTGTAGGTGACTACACTACCTTCATGTAGCTACAGTAGTTATCTGTAGGTGACTACACTACCTTCATGTAGCTACAGTAGTTATCTGTAGGTGACTACACTACCTTCATGTAGCTACAGTAGTTATCTGTTATCTGTAGGTGACTACACTACCTTCATGTAGCTACAGTAGTTATCTGTTATCTGTAGGTGACTACACTACCTTCATGTAGCTACAGTAGTTATCTGTAGGTGACTACACTACCTTCATGTAGCTACAGTAGTTATCTGTAGGTGACTACACTACCTTCATGTAGCTACAGTAGTTATCTGTAGGTGACTACACTACCTTCATGTAGCTACAGTAGTTATCTGTTATCTGTAGGTGACTACACTACCTTCATGTGGCTACAGTAGTTATCTGTAGGTGACTACACTACCTTCATGTAGCTACAGTAGTTATCTGTAGGTGACTACACTACCTTCATGTAGCTACAGTAGTTATCTGTAGGTGACTACACTACCTTCATGTAGCTACAGTAGTTATCTGTAGGTGACTACACTACCTTCATGTAGCTACAGTAGTTATCTGTTATCTGTAGGTGACTACACTACCTTCATGTGGCTACAGTAGTTATCTGTAGGTGACTACACTACCTTCATGTAGCTACAGTAGTTATCTGTAGGTGACTACACTACCTTCATGTAGCTACAGTAGTTATCTGTAGGTGACTACACTACCTTCATGTAGCTACAGTAGTTATCTGTAGGTGACTACACTACCTTCATGTAGCTACAGTAGCTATCTGTTATCTGTAGGTGACTACACTACCTTCATGTAGCTACAGTAGTTATCTGTAGGTGACCACACTACCTTCATGTAGCTACAGTAGTTATCTGTAGGTGACCACACTACCTTCATGTAGCTACAGTAGTTATCTGTAGGTGACTACACTACCTTCATGTAGCTACAGTAGTTATCTGTAGGTGACTACACTACCTTCATGTAGCTACAGTAGTTATCTGTAGGTGACTACACTACCTTCATGTGGCTACAGTAGTTATCTGTAGGTGACTACACTACCTTCATGTAGCTACAGTAGTTATATGTAGGTGACTACACTACCTTCATGTGGCTACAGTAGTTATCTGTAGGTGACTACACTACCTTCATGTAGCTACAGTAGTTATCTGTAGGTGACTACACTACCTTCATGTAGCTACAGTAGTTATCTGTTATCTGTAGGTGACTACACTACCTTCATGTAGCTACAGTAGTTATCTGTAGGTGACTACACTACCTTCATGTAGCTACAGTAGTTATCTGTAGGTGACTACACTACCTTCATGTAGCTACAGTAGTTATCTGTTATCTGTAGGTGACTACACTACCTTCATGTAGCATCAGTAGTTATCTGTAGGTGACTACACTACCTTCATGTGGCTACAGTAGTTATCTGTAGGTGACTACACTACCTTCATGTAGCTACAGTAGTTATCTGTAGGTGACTACACTACCTTCATGTAGCTACAGTAGTTATCTGTAGGTGACTACACTACCTTCATGTAGCTACAGTAGTTATCTGTAGGTGACTACACTACCTTCATGTAGCTACAGTAGTTATCTGTAGGTGACTACACTACCTTCATGTGGCTACAGTAGTTATCTGTAGGTGACTACACTACCTTCATGTAGCTACAGTAGTTATCTGTAGGTGATTACACTACCTTCATGTAGCTACAGTAGTTATCTGTTATCTGTAGGTGACTACACTACCTTCATGTAGCTACAGTAGTTATCTGTAGGTGACTCCACTACCTTCATGTAGCTACAGTAGTTATCTGTAGGTGACTACACTACCTTCATGTAGCTACAGTAGTTATCTGTTATCTGTAGGTGACTACACTACCTTCATGTAGCTACAGTAGTTATCTGTAGGTGACTACACTACCTTCATGTAGCTACAGTAGTTATCTGTTATCTGTAGGTGACTACACTACCTTCATGTAGCTACAGTAGTTATCTGTAGGTGACTACACTACCTTCATGTAGCTACAGTAGTTATCTGTAGGTGACTACACTACCTTCATGTAGCTACAGTAGTTATCTGTAGGTGACTACACTACCTTCATGTAGCTATAGTAGTTATCTGTAGGTGACTACACCACCTTCATGTAGCTACAGTAGTTATCTGTAGGTGACTACACTACCTTCATGTAGCTACAGTAGTTATCTGTAGGTGACTACACTACCTTCATGTGGCTACAGTAGTTATCTGTAGGTGACTACACTACCTTCATGTAGCTACAGTAGTTATCTGTAGGTGACTACACTACCTTCATGTAGCTACAGTAGTTATCTGTAGGTGACTACACTACCTTCATGTAGCATCAGTAGTTATCTGTAGGTGACTACACTACCTTCATGTAGCTACAGTAGTTATCTGTAGGTGACTACACTACCTTCATGTAGCTACAGTAGTTATCTGTAGGTGACTACACTACCTTCATGTAGCTACAGTAGTTATCTGTTATCTGTAGGTGACTACACTACCTTCATGTAGCTACAGTAGTTATCTGTAGGTGACTACACTACCTTCATGTAGCTACAGTAGTTATCTGTTATCTGTAGGTGACTACACTACCTTCATGTAGCATCAGTAGTTATCTGTAGGTGACTACACTACCTTCATGTGGCTACAGTAGTTATCTGTAGGTGACTACACTACCTTCATGTAGCTACAGTAGTTATCTGTAGGTGACTACACTACCTTCATGTAGCTACAGTAGTTATCTGTAGGTGACTACACTACCTTCATGTAGCTACAGTAGTTATCTGTAGGTGACTACACTACCTTCATGTAGCTACAGTAGTTATCTGTTATCTGTAGGTGACTACACTACCTTCATGTAGCTACAGTAGTTATCTGTAGGTGACTACACTACCTTCATGTAGCTACAGTAGTTATCTGTAGGTGACTACACTACCTTCATGTAGCTACAGTAGTTATCTGTAGGTGACTACACTACCTTCATGTAGCTACAGTAGTTATCTGTAGGTGACTACACTACCTTCATGTAGCTACAGTAGTTATCTGTAGGTGACTACACTACCTTCATGTAGCTACAGTAGTTATCTGTAGGTGACTACACTACCTTCATGTAGCTACAGTAGTTATCTGTAGGTGACTACACTACCTTCATGTAGCTACAGTAGTTATCTGTAGGTGACTACACCACCTTCATGTAGCTACAGTAGTTATATGTAGGTGACTACACTACCTTCAAGTAGCTACAGTAGTTATCTGTTATCTGTAGGTGACTACACTACCTTCATGTAGCTACAGTAGTTATCTGTAGGTGACTACAGTACCTGTATCATATGAATCATGTGACTACAGTAGTTATCTGTAGGTGGCTACAGTAGCTTGTTCTACAGTAGTTATCTGTAGGTGGCTACAGTAGCTTGTTCTACAGTATGTACTTACCTGGGCTGTCTCCGTCTCTGTCTCTCCTACTGCAGGCTGAGCTGTCTAATGTGATGGCTTTGGTCTGATGGGCGCTGTCTGGGCTGGAGCCACCTGAAGGGCACTGGTTCTGGGTGGCATGACGCTCTAAACGGGAGGCCCCTCCACCTCCACCGGTGCCAGGGCTCACCACCATCCCTGCCCGTCGCTGGCTCCTCATCTGGGGATTCCCTCGACGTCTCTGACAGCCCCTCTGTCTCCCTCCTCCTCCAGGGGTTCTCACTGTCTAACCTAACACCCCTCCCCTCCTCCTCCTCCTCCTAAACCTCCACCTCCTCCTCCTCCTCCACCTCCTCCTCCTCCTCCTCCTCCTCCTCCACCTCCTCCTCCTCCGCCACCTCCTCCTCTTTCTCCTCCACCTCCTCCTCCACCCCCCACCTCCTCCTCCACCCGCCACCTCCTCCTCTTTCTCCTCCACCTCCTCCACCCCCACCTCCTCCTCCACCTCCTCCACCCCCACCTCCTCCTCCACCTCCTCCTCCTCCGCCACCTCCTCCTCTTTCTCCTCCACCTCCTCCACCCCCACCTCCCTCCTCCACCTCCTCCTCCTCCTCTTAAACGTCCTAAACCTCCGATGCCACGCAACACGTCCTCCTCCTCTGGAATAGGGTTGTACCAAATGTTGTTGTCTCCTTCTGTGCGTTGCCTCAGCTCAGCGAAGCAGTTGGGGAGGAGGCCTAGACGCGAGTAGGACTCGTCGGCAGCCTGGCTCTTTCCTGTGGACAGTACCCAGGCTCGGCTGCTCCTGTCCAGGGTCTGGAGATAGGCCCCTGACCCCGAGGACTTCACCATACAGGAGGAGACACAGATCTCAGCGTAACCTCCTATCGGGTTGGTGAACTCTGGGACTGCGGTGTGGACAGGGGGAGGAGGCTCACAGAAGGAGGTGCTACATTGTCCCTGATGCTCCCAGTCTAAATCATCACACCTCCTCCTGTCCAGCCCGGCCTCCACTAACGTCTTCTGGCTCCAGGCCTGTTTGGAGGTTGAGACCTGGGCCTTTCCTGAGCTGCTATCCGAGTCACAAGCCCCGTAGAGCAGGCTGTGAGAGCCCTCTGTGCCTGGTGTGGAGGCCAGTTTGGCCCACTGCTGTTTCTTGGCCACTGTTATCTGGGTGCGTGGGGTGCTGGTGCTGTCCTCCGTTGGCGGGGTCGGGGGTTCGGCCTCTGCTGTCGTTACCGTTGACAACGATGAGGATGAAGCGCTTTGGATGACATCACTCTTCCGCTGGATGTCTGGAGGGAAACAACAGAACTATTATGGTCTGTATTATGGTCATTATCCAGCCAAATAAAGACTGTATTATGGTCATTATCCAGTCCAATATAGACTGTATTATGGTCATTATCCAGTCCAATATAGACTATATTATGGTCATTATCCAGTCCAATAAAAACTGTATTATGGTCATTATCCAGTCCAATAAAGACTGTATTATGGTCATTATCCAGTCCAATAAAGACTATTATGGTCATTATCCAGTCCAATAAAGACTGTATTATGGTCATTATCCAGTCCAATAAAGACTATTATGGTCATTATCCAGTCCAATAAAGACTGTATTATGGTCATTATCCAGTCCAATAAAGACTATTATGGTCATTATCCAGTCCAATAAAGACTGTATTATGGTCATTATCCAGTCAAATATAGACTGTATTATGGTCATTATCCAGTCCAATAAAGACTATTATGGTCATTATCCAGCCCAATAAAGACTGTATTATGGTCATTATCCAGTACAATAAAGACTGTTTTATGGTCATTATCCAGTCCAATAAAGACTATATTATGGTCATTATCCAGTCCAATACAGACTATATTATGGTCATTTTCCAGTCCAATGTAGACTGTATTATGGTTATTATCCAGTCCAATAAAGACTATTATGGTCATTATCCAGTCCAATAAAGACTGTATTATGGTCATTATCCAGTCCAATAAAGACTGTATTATGGTCATTATCCAGTCCAATAAAGACTATTATGGTCATTATCCAGTCCAATAAAGACTATTATGGTCATTATCCAGTCCAATAAAGACTATTATGGTCATTATCCAGTCCAATAAAGACTGTATTATGGTCATTATCCAGTCCAATAAAGATTGTATTATGGTCATTATCCAGTCCAATAAAGACTGTATTATGGTCATTATCCAGTCCAATAAAGACTGTATTATGGTCATTATCCAGTCCAATAAAGACTATTATGGTCATTATCCAGTCCAATAAAGACTGTATTATGGTCATTATCCAGTCCAATAAAGACTGTATTATGGTCATTATCCAGTCCAATAAAGACTGTATTATGGTCATTATCCAGTCCAATAAAGACTATTATGGTCATTATCCAGTCCAATAAAGACTGTATTATGGTCATTATCCAGTCCAATATAGACTGTATTATGGTCATTATCCAGTCCAATACAGACTGTATTATGGTCATTATCCAGCCAAATAAAGACTGTATTATGGTCATTATCCAGTCCAATAAAGACTATTATGGTCATTATCCAGTCCAATAAAGACTGTATTATGGTCACTAGTACTATCACACCTACTGCAGACTACCCTCCCAACCATCACTAATACTATCACACCTACTGTAGACTACCCTCCCAACCATCACTAGTACTATCACACCTACTGTAGACTACCCTCCCAACCATCACTAGTACTATCACACCTACTGCAGACTACCCTCCCAACCATCACTAGTACTATCACACCTACTGTAGACTACCCTCCCAACCATCACTAGTACTATCACACCTACTGTAGACTACCCTCCCAACCATCACTAGTACTATCACACCTACTGCAGACTACCCTCCCAACCCTCACTAGTACTATCACACCTACTGTAGACTACCCTCCCAACCATCACTAGTACTATCACACCTACTGTAGACTACCCTCCCAACCATCACTAGTACTATCACACCTACTGCAGACTACCCTCCCAACCATCACTAGTACTATCACACCTAATATAGACTACCCTCCCAACCATCACTAGTACTATCACACCTACTGCAGACTACCCTCCCAACCATCACTAGTACTAACACCTACTGTTGACTACCCTCCCAACCCTCACTAGTACTATCACACCTACTGCAGATTACCCTCCCAACCCTCACTAGTACTATCACACCTACTGCAGACTACCCTCCCAACCCTCACTAGTACTATCACACCTACTGCAGACTACCCTCCCAACCATCACTAGTACTATCACACCTACTGTTGACTAAAACCATCACTAGTACTATCACACCTACTGTAGACTACCCTCCCAACCATCACTAGTACTATCACACCTACTGCAGACTACCCTCCCAACCATCACTAGTACTATCACACCACCAGCAGACCCATCCAATGATCTCCAGGAGCAACAGCAGGGGAACAAGATACTGAAGGGGTCAAAAACAAAGTAAGACTGGCAACGGTCTCAATATAATATTCACCACCGAGTCCCATTCAACCCACGTCACGATTCTCCTTCTCTGGCGATAAAAGTCCAGCCAACATGTTTAAAAACAGACAGAAGGTGTCCGACCAGACCTGGGTTCAAATACCTTTTCAGCTATTAGTTTTCAATACATTTCAAAACTCAAATGCATTTTAACTTTAGATATTTTAAAATAAGTATTTGAAAATAATTTCAAATACAATTTGGTTGACGTATTTATTGATTTATTTTTTACAAATAACTGTTCAAAATACTAAAATAAAAAGTACTTGTTTTGGGCTGGAAAATACTCAAATACACTGAAAAGTTATTTTTTAAGTATTCAGATACCAAATACTCAAACACACATGAAGAGCGCAATCGGGAAAGCATTCAGACCCCTTGACTTTTCTACAACTTATTACAGACCTATTCTAAATTGGGTTGCATTTATGTTTACCCCTCATCAATCTACAATCACAATACCCCATAATGACATCACAATACCCCATAATGACATCACAATACCCCATAATGACATCACAATACCCCATAATGACATCACAATACCCCATAATGACATCACAATACCCTTAATGACATCACAATACCCCATAATGACATCACAATACCCCTTAATGACATCACAATACCCCATAATGACATCACAATACCCCATAATGGCATCACAATACCCCATAATGACATCACAATACCCCATAATGGCATCACAATACCCCATAATGACATCACAATACCCCATAATGACATCACAATACCCCATAATGACATCACAATATCCCATAATGACATCACAATACCCCATAATGACATCACAATACCCCATAATGACATCACAATACCCCATAATGACAAAGCGAAAATGGAAATATCTTATTTACATAAGTATTCAGACCCTTTGCTTTGAGACTCGAAATTGAGTTCAGCTGCATCCTGTTTCCATTGATCATCCTTGAGATGTTTCTACAACTTGATTGGAGTCCACCTGTGGTAAATTCAATTGATTGGACATGATTTAGAAAGGTACACACCTGTCTATATAAAGGTCCCACAGTTGACAGTGAATGTCAGAGCAAAAACCAAGACATGAGGTCAAAGGAATTGTCTGTAGAGCTCTGAGACAGGATTGTGTTGAGACACAGATCTGGGGAAGGGTACCAAAACATGTCAGCAGCACTGAAGGTCCCCAAGAACACAGAAGTTTGAAACCACCAAGACATTTCCTAGAGCTGGCCGTCCGGCCAAACTGAGCAGGGCCTTGGTCAGGGAGGTGACAAAGAACCCGATTGTCACTCTGACAGAGCTCCAGAGTTCCTCTGTGGAGATGGGAGAACCTTCCAGAAGGACAACCATCTCTGCAGCACTCTACCAATCAGGGCTTTATGGGAGAGTGGCCAGACGGAAGCCACTCATCAGTAAAAGGCACATGACAGCCCGCTTGAAGTTTGCCAAAAGGCACCTAAAGACTCTCAGACCATGAGAAACAAGATTCTCTGGTCTGATGATACCAAGATTGAACTCTTTGGCCTGAATGCCAAGCATCACATCTGGAGGAAACCTGGCACCATCCCTACGGTGAAGCATGGTGGTGGCAGCATCATGCTGTGGGGATGTTTTTCAGCGGCAGGGACTGGGAGACTAGTGAAGCATGGTGGTGGCAGCATCATGCTGTGGGGATGTTTTTCAGCGGC
>NW_026284113.1:0-19632 GCF_023373465.1 Oncorhynchus keta
TGTGTGTGTGCCATGTCTGACACTTGTCTTTGTGTGTGTGTGTGTGTGTGTGTGTGTGTGTGTGTGTGTGTGTGTGTGTGTGTGTGTGTGTGTGTGTGTGTGTGTGTGTGTCTGTGTGTCTGTGTGTGTGTGTGTGTGTGTGTGTGTGTGTGTGCCATGTCTGGCCAGCTTGTCTTTGTGTGTGTGTGTGTGTGTGTGTGTGTGTGTGTGTGTGTGTGTGTGTGTGTGTGTGTGTGTGTGTGTGTGTGTGTGTGTGTGTGTGTGTGTGTGTGTGTGCCATGTCTGACGCTTGTCTTTGTGTGTGTGTGTGTGTGTGTGTGTGTGTGTGTGTGTGTGTGTGTGTGTGTGTGTGTGTGTGTGTGTGTGTGTGTGTGTGTGTGTGTGTGTGTGTGTGTGTGTGTAATGCGGCAGCTCTTCAATCTCAGTCTTATCACAGATGTGAACACACACAAGGGTCATGGTATTGCAGAGGCTGCCGTTGCTAGGAGACAATTTCTGGCGCCCTTTTGTGTTGAGCAGCCTCGAGCACAACCCCCATCCCCGTCTACAGTAAAACACACGACATCCACACACACACACACACACACACACACACACACACACACACACACACACACACACACACACACACACACACACACACACACACACACACACACACACACACACACATCGGCACACATACACTAACGAAACACACGCACAACACAGCCCTCGGGTCAGATTTTCACCAGCTGTAATTAGTCAGTGTTCTGATCGATTTATTCTGCCACTTCTGTCTCTGTCCTGTCACTCATCATCATCTCTCTTTCTCATACCCACGCAACAGGTTTTCCATTAGGAAAATGTTGCACAGGACATTTGACGGGCAGCTTTTTAAATCTGCAATATAATAATTGGATTTATATAGCACTTTTCTACCAACAGAGGTACTCAAAGCACTTTACACAGTAAGGGGGGGACTCACCTCAGCCAACGTGTAGCACGGCAACCATTTTTGTGCCAGAATGCTCAAAACACATCATTACAGAGGTGAGGAGTGATATACACCAATTAGGGATGAGGAGGATGATTAGGTGTCCATGATGGAATGGGGCCAGGTTGGGAACTTAGCCATGACACCAGGGTTAACTCCCCTTCTCTTACAATAACTGTCATGGGATTTTTAATGACCCTAGAGTCAGGAGATCTGTTTAACGTCCCATCTGAAAGACAGCACCCTATGCAGGGCAGCATCCCCTTCACTGGCCTGGGATTTTCTAAGACCAGAGAGAAGCGTGCCCTCTACTAGCCCTCCCAACACCACTTCCCCCAACATCTGGCCTCCCATCCAGGGAAAGACCAGGATCAACCCTGCTAAGCTTCAGAAGCAAGCCAGTAGTGGGATACAGGGTGGTATGCTGATAGCTGGGTGGTATGCTGATAGCTGGGTGGTATGCTGATAGCTGGGTGGTATGGTGATAGCAGGGTGGTATGCTGATAGCTGGGTGGTATGCTGATAGCTGGGTGGTATGCTGATAGCTGGGTGGTATGCTGATAGCTGGGTGGTATGCTGATAGCAGGGTGGTATGCTGATAGCTGGGTGGTATGGTGATAGCAGGGTGGTATGCTGATAGCTGGGTGGTATGCTGATAGCTGGGTGGTATGCTGATAGCTGGGTGGTATGCTGATAGCTGGGTGGTATGGTGATAGCAGGGTGGTATGCTGATAGCTGGGTGGTATGCTGATAGCTGGGTGGTATGCTGATAGCTGGGTGGTATGCTGATAGCTGGGTGGTATGGTGATAGCAGGGTGGTATGCTGATAGCTGGGTGGTATGCTGATAGCTGGGTGGTATGCTGATAGCTGGGTGGTATGCTGATAGCTGGGTGGTATGCTGATAGCTGGGTGGTATTCTGTTGGCTGTTAAGTTATTCTAACATAACTTTTTGGGCAACTCAACCAAATTCACATAGAAATGGGAGATCTATAGGTCTGTTTTAGAAGCGGTGGATATTTTCTATTTGCGGAATTTTATGCTTCCCGTTTTAAATGTAGTTTTTGTATTCTTTCCTTTCGGTTTGTACGCCAGCTTCCAACGGCTGAAAATACAATATTTTTGCTTATTGAAAATATATTTTGCAGCGGTTTAAATAGAATGATTTGTTTTATCAAATAAACTGAGATTAGGCAAACTATTACATTTTTTTATAGACATTTAAAAAATTTACCGGACCCATATGCATTGGGTGTGTAACCTGATTAGGGCGTGTAGTTTATGGTAATTCATCTTAACATTATATGCAACTCGAGGATGCAACAGCATCCTTCTTACCGTCAATGAGACTTTTCAAGATGGTATAATACATTTATTGTCCATGACAGAATTAAAAAGTAATTTTGGTCTGACCAATGTAGATAGTTTTAAATACACACAACCACATTTCTATTTGAAATCCTTTGGACATCAGGGCAACCTAGAGGGAATCTTATTTGAGTCAGAAAATAATGTTCATATGATTGGTAAGATATACAAAACTTTGCAGACACCATATCCAACTGTCTAATAGAAAACTATTGGAACCAAGACCTGAAAAGAACTGATGTTGGCACAAGATGGAGGGAATGTTGGAACATAACCAACTAAATTACAGTTCATGAAACTACGTTTAATCCAGGATAAACTAATGTATAGAATTTATTTTACAATAGACAAAATTCATAAATTCCACAGCACAACGGCAGAGTCATGTCTTAAGTGTGAAACTAATCAAAAGAGAACCATCACGCTCAGAAGTAAAACCTAACACCTGGCTTGATAAGCTTGAACAGAAGCCAGTTTACTTAACTAGGCAAGTCAGTTAAGAACAAATTCGTATTTACAATCACAGCCTAGGAACATTGGGGTAACTGCCTTGTTCAGGGGCAGAACGACAGATTTTTACCTTGTCGGTTCTGTGATTTGATCTAGCAACATTTCTTTTACTGGCCCAGAGCTCTAACCACTAGGCTATCCGCCACCCCCAGTCACTTAATAAATCCCCCCCAAAACAGAAGAAGCAGTTCCTTACTTTCAGTGATAGCCTTAATGGCATCAAGTCTATTGTCAGTACACATTGGCACATATTTTCAGATTGCTTTCCAGAATCTACCTTTGTTCACCTATAAACGATCATGAACTCTATCAAACATATTGGTCAAATTAGATGTCGTCAGAGAGAAAAGAGGCCTTCATAAAAGGACGTTCCCCTGTAGCTCTTGTACCTCTTGTAGAACCATAAGGAAATGCTCTCCCATTGTTTGCCTTCAGACTTCTAGGACCTATGAGATAAAGTCATGTAGAACTTGCACTACTAACGGAGTTGTTTATATGTTACAGTGTTGTAATAAAATTTTTATTGAAAGTACGTCTTGGAGAACATAACTCCACTATTAGACGTCAAGATATCACCTTGTCAGTTGCGAGACACTTGATAGAACAAAATCATTATATTAATGAATTGCGTTGCGTCGGGATCAAAAAAGTGAATCCACCACGTAGAGGTAACTATGACAACAAATTACTCCAAAGAGAAGCCATGTGGATATATACATTTCATTCTGTATCTCCACACGGTTTAAACAAAGAACTAGATTTCAACTCCTTCCTTTAAGCCACATTCAGACTGTTATACAAGAACACTGTCCATATCAGATTTTGCACGTCATTTCTGAGTTGGTCCCACATATTTATGAACATCTTTGCCTTATGTCCTTTGTGGTGGGCTCATCTCATGAATAGATGTGATGTATTTAGGTGAGCGGACACCTGGGGCGATGGATTTGTGAGTTGCCCTTCGTGCCGCTCCATGCCCTATAATTGACAGATGAGTTGTTTCCTACAAATGCTGTTTTAAATGAAAGACCAGTATACCTACACACTGAAGTCTGTAAAGCCGAAACGTCTGTGAACGCTATCCCTGATGCAGTAAAAAAAAGCAAAACACCTAATAATGAATTAAGCTTTATGTGACACATTTTGGAGTGCGAACCCATTACACCTCAAATCAAACTTTATTTGCCACATGCGCTGAATACAACAAGTGTAGACTTGACTGTAATGGAGGGGGTCAATGTAAATTGTCCGGTGGAGATTTTGATGAATTGTTCAGCAGTCTAATGGCTTGGGAGTAGAAGCTGTTGAGGAGCCTTTGGTCCTAGACTTGGTGTTCCGGTACCGCTTGCTGTGCGGTAGCAGAGGAGACAGTCTATAACTTGGGTGACTGGAGTCTCTGACAATTTTATGGGCTTTCCCCTGACACCGCTTATTATATAGGTCCTGGATGGGAGGAAGCTTGGCCCAAGTGATGTACTGGGCCGTTCACACTACCCTCTGTTGCGCCTTACGGTCAGATGCCGAGCAGTTGCCATACCAGGCGGTGTTGCAACCGGTCAGGATGATCTCGATGGTGCAACTGTAGTACCTTTTTGAGGATCTGGGGACCCATACCAAATATTTTTAGTGTTCTGATGGAGAAAGGTTTTGTCGTGCCTTTTCACGACTGTCTTGGTGTGTTTGGACCATGATAGTTCGTTGGTGATGTGGACACCAACGAACTGGGCAGGCTCTAGTAGCCATCGCTAATCTTAAGGCAAATGCTAACCCTACTGTCATATTGACTGGGCAGGCTCTAGTAGCATCACTAATCTAAAGGCAAATGCTAACCCTACTGTCATAGTGACTGGGCAGGCTCTAGTAGTCATCGCTAATCTAAAGGCTAATGCTAAGCCTCCTCTGCTCTGGTCTGTTAAAGTGAATGTGCAGGCTCTAGTAGCCATCACTAAGTTAAAGGCTAATGCTAAATATAATTTTCCGTTCTATATTGAATCAGCAAAACCTAGTAGACAGCACTAAGCTAAAGGATATCACTAACCCTTGTATCCTCTGATGTTGTAGCAAATGGAATCTGCAGGGCTAATGTAGGGGTGTCTTATCAGGGCCTGCAGGACAGACCGGGCAATTACAGCTGGCGTCAAGTCAATGGGAAAGCTCCAAGGCAGTGCTAGACTATCACCGCTTATACATTATGTAGTTTAGACATGCCATCCAGAAAGATGAGGAGCGGGAGGGATGGAGGGAGGGAGGGAGGGAGGAAGCTAGGGAGGGATGGAGGGAGGGATGGAGGGAGGGATGGAGGGAGGGAGGAAGCTAGGGAGGGATAGGGAGGGATGTCTCTGTCTCTACCATCCATCTCTACACAGTCATTGTCTCTGTCTCTACCGTCCATCTCTCTACACGGTAACGGTCTCTGTCTCTACCGTCCATCTCTCTACACAGTCATTGTCTCTGTCTCTACCGTCCATCTCTCTACACAGTCATTGTCTCTGTCTCTACCGTCCATCTCTCTACACAGTCATTGTCTCTGTTTCTACCGTCCATCTCTCTACACAGTCATTGTCTCTGTCTCTACCGTCCATCTCTCTACACAGTCACTGTCTCTGTCTCTACCGTCCATCTCTCTACACAGTCACTGTCTCTGTTTCTCTACCGTCCATCTCTCTACACAGTCATTGTCTCTGTTTCTACCGTCCATCTCTCTACACAGTCATTGTCTCTGTCTACTGTCCATCTCTCTACACAGTCATTGTCTCTGTTTCTACCGTCCATCTCTCTACACAGTCATTGTCTCTGTTTCTACCGTCCATCTCTCTACACAGTCACTGTCTCTGTCTCTACCGTCCATCTCTCTACACAATCACTGTCTCTGTCTCTACCGTCCATCTCTCTACACAGTCACTGTCTCTGTCTCTACCGTCCATCTCTCTACACAGTCATTGTCTCTGTCTACCGTCCATCTCTCTACCCTGTCTCTGTCTCTACCGTCCATCTCTCTACACAGTCACTGTCTCTGTCTCTACCGTCCATCTCTCTACACAGTCACTGTCTCTGTCTCTACCGTCCATCTCTCTACACAGTCACTGTCTCTGTCTACCGTCCATCTCTCTACACAGTCATTGTCTATGTCTACCGTCCATCTCTCTACACAGTCATTGTCTCTGTCTACCGTCCATCTCTCTACACAGTCATTGTCTCTGTCTACCGTCCATCTCTTTACACAGTCATTGTCTCTGTCTACCGTCCATCTCTCGACACAGTCATTGTCTCTGTCTCTACCGTCCATCTCTCTACACAGTCATTGTCTCTGTCTCTACCGTCCATCTGTCTACACAGTCATTGTCTCTGTCTCTACCGTCCATCTCTCTACACAGTCATTGTCTCTGTCTCTACCGTCCATCTCTCTACACAGTCACTGTCTCTGTTTCTCTACCGTCCATCTCTCTACACAGTCACTGTCTCTGTTTCTACCGTCCATCTCTCTACACAGTCACTGTCTCTGTTTCTACCGGCCATCTCTCTACACAGTCATTGTCTCTGTCTCTACCGTCCATCTCTCTACACAGTCATTGTCTCTCTCTCTACCGTCCATCTCTCTATACAGTCATTGTCTCTGTCTACCGTCCATCTCTCTACACAGTCATTGTCTCTGTTTCTACCGTCCATCTCTCTACACAGTCATTGTCTCTGTCTCTACCGTCCATCTCTCTACACAGTCATTGTCTCTGTCTCTACCGTCCATCTCTCTACACAGTCATTGTCTCTGTTTCTACCGTCCATCTTTCTACACAGTCATTGTCTCTGTCTCTACCGTCCATCTCTCTACACAGTCATTGTCTCTGTCTCTACCGTCCATCTCTCTACACAGTCACTGTCTCTGTCTCTACCGTCCATCTCTCTACACAGTCACTGTCTCTGTTTCTCTACTGTCCATCTCTCTACACAGTCATTGTCTCTGTTTCTACCGTCCATCTCTCTACACAGTCATTGTCTCTGTCTACTGTCCATCTCTCTACACAGTCATTGTCTCTGTTTCTACCGTCCATCTCTCTACACAGTCATTGTCTCTGTTTCTACCGTCCATCTCTCTACACAGTCACTGTCTCTGTCTCTACCGTCCATCTCTCTACACAATCACTGTCTCTGTCTCTACCGTCCATCTCTCTACACAGTCACTGTCTCTGTCTCTACCGTCCATCTCTCTACACAGTCATTGTCTCTGTCTACCGTCCATCTCTACCCTGTCTCTGTCTCTACCGTCCATCTCTCTACACAGTCACTGTCTCTGTCTCTACCGTCCATCTCTCTACACAGTCACTGTCTCTGTCTCTACCGTCCATCTCTCTACACAGTCACTGTCTCTGTCTACCGTCCATCTCTCTACACAGTCATTGTCTATGTCTACCGTCCATCTCTCTACACAGTCATTGTCTCTGTCTACCGTCCATCTCTCTACACAGTCATTGTCTCTGTCTACCGTCCATCTCTCTACACAGTCATTGTCACTGTCTCTACCGTCCATCTCTCTACACAGTCATTGTTTCTGTCTCTACCGTCCATCTCTCTACACAGTTACTGTCTCTATTTCTACCATCCATCTCTCTACACAGTCACTGTCTCTGTCTCTACCGTCCATCTCTACACAGTCATTGTCTCTGTCTACCGTCCATCTCTCTACACAGTCATTGTCTCTGTCTCTACCGTCCATCTCTCTACACAGTCATTGTCTCTGTCTCTACCGTCCATCTCTCTACACTGTCTCTGTCTCTACCGTCCATCTCTCTACACAGTCATTGTCTCTGTCTACCGTCCATCTCTCTACACAGTCACTGTCTCTGTTTCTACCATCCATCTCTCCACACAGTCACTGTCTCTGTCTCTACCGTCCATCTCTCGACACAGTCATTGTCTCTTGTCTACCGTCCATCTCTACACAGTCATTGTCTCTGTCTCTACCGTCCATCTCTCTACACAGTCATTGTCTCTGTCTACCGTCCATCTCTCTACACTGTCTCTGTCTCTACCGTCCATCTCTCTACACAGTCATTGTCTCTGTCTACCGTCCATCTCTCTACACAGTCACTGTCTCTGTCTCTACCGTCCATCTCTCTACACAGTCACTGTCTCTGTCTCTACCGTCCATCTCTCTACACAGTCACTGTCTATGTCTCTACCGTCCATCTCTCTACACAGTCATTGTCTCTGTCTCTACCGTCCATCTCTCTACACAGTCACTGTCTCTGTTTCTCTACCGTCCATCTCTCTACACAGTCACTGTCTCTGTCTCTACCGTCCATCTCTCTACACAGTCATTGTCTCTGTCTACCGTCCATCTCTCTACACAGTCACTGTCTCTGTCTCTACCGTCCATCTCTCTACACAGTCATTGTCTCTGTCTCTACCGTCCATCTCTCTACACAGTCATTGTCTCTGTCTCTACCGTCCATCTCTCTACACAGTCCTTGTCTCTGTCTACCGTCCATCTCTCTACACTGTCTCTGTCTCTACCGTCCATCTCTCTACACAGTCACTGTCTCTCTCTACCGTCCATCTCTCTACACAGTCATTGTCTCTGTCTACCGTCCATCTCTCTACACAGTCACTGTCTCTGTCTCTACCGTCCATCTCTCTGCACAGTCACTATCTCTGTCTACCGTCCATCTCTCTACACAGTCATTGTCTCTGTCTACCGTCCATCTCTCTACACAGTCACTGTCTCTGTCTCTACCGTCCATCTCTCTACACAGTCATTGTCTCTGTCTCTACCGTCCATCTCTCTACAGAGTCATTGTCTCTGTCTACCGTCCATCTCTCTACACAGTCATTGTCTCTGTCTCTACCGTCCATCTCTCTCCACAGTCACTGTCTCTGTCTCTACCGTCCATCTCTCTACACAGTCACTGTCTCTGTTTCTCTACCGTCCATCTCTCTACACAGTCATTGTCTCTGTCTACTGTCCATCTCTCTACACAGTCATTGTCTCTGTTTCTACCGTCCATCTCTCTACACAGTCATTGTCTCTGTTTCTACCGTCCATCTCTCTACACAGTCACTGTCTCTGTCTCTACCGTCCATCTCTCTACACAGTCACTGTCTCTGTCTCTACCGTCCATCTCTCTACACAGTCACTGTCTCTGTCTCTACCGTCCATCTCTCTACACAGTCATTGTCTCTGTCTACCGTCCATCTCTCTACACAGTCACTGTCTCTGTCTCTACCGTCCATCTCTCTACACAGTCACTGTCTCTGTCTCTACCGTCCATCTCTCTACACAGTCACTGTCTCTGTCTCTACCGTCCATCTCTCTACACAGTCACTGTCTCTGTCTCTACCGTCCATCTCTCTACACAGTCACTGTCTCTGTCTACCGTCCATCTCTCTACACAGTCATTGTCTCTGTCTCTACCGTCCATCTCTCTACACAGTCATTGTTTCTGTCTCTACCGTCCATCTCTCTACACAGTTACTGTCTCTGTTTCTACCATCCATCTCTCTACACAGTCACTGTCTCTGTCTCTACCGTCCATCTCTCTACACAGTCATTGTCTCTGTCTACCGTCCATCTCTCTACACAGTCATTGTCTCTGTCTCTACCGTCCATCTCTCTACACAGTCATTGTCTCTGTCTCTACCGTCCATCTCTCTACACAGTCATTGTCTCTGTCTACCGTCCATCTCTCTACACAGTCACTGTCTCTGTTTCTACCATCCATCTCTACACAGTCACTGTCTCTGTCTCTACCGTCCATCTCTCGACACAGTCATTGTCTCTGTCTACCGTCCATCTCTCTACACAGTCATTGTCTCTGTCTCTACCGTCCATCTCTCTACACAGTCATTGTCTCTGTCTACCGTCCATCTCTCTACACTGTCTCTGTCTCTACCGTCCATCTCTCTACACAGTCATTGTCTCTGTCTACCGTCCATCTCTCTACACTGTCTCTGTCTCTACCGTCCATCTCTCTACACAGTCACTGTCTCTGTCTCTACCGTCCATCTCTCTACACAGTCACTGTCTCTGTCTCTACCGTCCATTTCTCTACACAGTCACTGTCTCTGTCTCTACCGTCCATCTCTCTACACAGTCACTGTCTATGTCTCTACCGTCCATCTCTCTACACAGTCATTGTCTCTGTCTCTACCGTCCATCTCTCTACACAGTCACTGTCTCTGTTTCTCTACCGTCCATCTCTCTACACAGTCACTGTCTCTGTCTCTACCGTCCATCTCTCTACACAGTCATTGTCTCTGTCTACCGTCCATCTCTCTACACAGTCACTGTCTCTGTCTCTACCGTCCATCTCTCTACACAGTCATTGTCTCTGTCTACCGTCCATCTCTCTACACAGTCACTGTCTCTGTATCTACCGTCCATCTCTCTACACAGTCATTGTCTCTGTCTCTACCGTCCATCTCTCTACACAGTCATTGTCTCTGTCTCTACCGTCCATCTCTCTACACAGTCATTGTCTCTGTCTACCGTCCATCTCTCTACACTGTCTCTGTCTCTACCGTCCATCTCTCTACACAGTCACTGTCTCTGTCTCTACCGTCCATCTCTCTACACAGTCACTGTCTCTGTCTCTACCGTCCATCTCTCTCCACAGTCATTGTCTCTGTCTACCGTCCATCTCTCTACACAGTCACTGTCTCTGTCTCTACCGTCCATCTCTCTGCACAGTCACTGTCTCTGTCTCTACCGTCCATCTCTCTACACAGTCATTGTCTCTGTCTACCGTCCATCTCTCTACACAGTCACTGTCTCTGTCTCTACCGTCCATCTTTCTACACAGTCATTGTCTCTGTCTCTACCGTCCATCTCTCTACACAGTCATTGTCTCTGTCTACCCTCCATCTCTCTACACAGTCATTGTCTCTGTCTCTACCGTCCATCTCTCTACACAGTCATTGTTTCTGTCTCTACCGTCCATCTCTCTACACAGTCACTGTCTCTGTTTCTACCATCCATCTCTCTACACAGTCACTGTCTCTGTCTCTACCGTCCATCTCTCTACACAGTCATTGTCTCTGTCTACCGTCCATCTCTCTACACAGTCATTGTCTCTGTCTCTACCGTCCATCTCTCCACACAGTCATTGTCTCTGTCTCTACCGTCCATCTCCCTACACTGTCTCTGTCTCTACCGTCCATCTCTCTACACAGTCATTGTCTCTGTCTACCGTCCATCTCTCTACACAGTCACTGTCTCTGTTTCTACCATCCATCTCTCTACACAGTCACTGTCTCTGTCTCTACCGTCCATCTCTCTACACAGTCACTGTCTCTGTCTCTACCGTCCATCTCTCTACACATTCACTGTCTCTGTCTCTACCGTCCATCTCTCTACACAGTCATTGTCTCGGTTTCTACCGTCCATCTCTCTACACAGTCACTGTCTCTGTTTCTCTACCGTCCATCTCTCTACACAGTCACTGTCTCTGTTTCTACCGTCCATCTCTCTACACAGTCACTGTCTCTGTTTCTACCGTCCATCTCTCTACACAGTCAATGTCTCTGTCTCTACCGTCCATCTCTCTACACAGTCATTGTCTCTGTTTCTCTACCGTCTCTGTTTCTACACAGTCACTGTCTCTGTTTCTCTACCGTCCATCTCTCTACACAGTCATTGTCTCTGTCTCTACCGTCCATCTCTCTACACAGTCACTGTCTCTGTTTCTACCGTCCATCTCTCTACACAGTCACTGTCTCTGTTTCTCTACCGTCCATCTCTCTACACAGTCATTGTCTCTGTCTCTACCGTCCATCTCTCTACACAGTCACTGTCTCTGTTTCTACCGTCCATCTCTCTACACAGTCAATGTCTCTGTCTCTACCGTCCATCTCTCTACACATTCACTGTCTCTGTCTCTACCGTCCATCTCTCTACACAGTCATTGTCTCTGTTTCTACCGTCCATCTCTCTACACAGTCACTGTCTCTGTTTCTCTACCGTCCATCTCTCTACACAGTCATTGTCTCTGTCTCTACCGTCCATCTCTCTACACAGTCACTGTCTCTGTTTCTACCGTCCATCTCTCTACACAGTCAATGTCTCTGTCTCTACCGTCCATCTCTCTACACAGTCATTGTCTCTGTTTCTCTACCGTCTCTGTTTCTACACAGTCACTGTCTCTGTTTCTACCGTCCATCTCTCTACACAGTCACTGTCTCTGTTTCTACCGTCCATCTCTACACAGTCACTGTCTCTGTTTCTACCGTCCATCTCTCTACACAGTCACTGTCTCTGTTTCGCTACCGTCCATCTCTCTACACAGTCACTGTCTCTGTCTCTACTGTCCATCTCTCTACACAGTCACTGTCTCTGTTTCTCTACCGTCCATCTCTCTACACAGTCACTGTCTCTGTTTCTACCGTCCATCTCTCTACACAGTCACTGTCTCTGTTTCTCTACCGTCCATCTCTCTACACAGTCATTGTCTCTGTCTCTACCGTCCATCTCTCTACACAGTCACTGTCTCTGTTTCTACCGTCCATCTCTCTACACAGTCAATGTCTCTGTCTCTACCGTCCATCTCTCTACACAGTCATTGTCTCTGTTTCTCTACCGTCTCTGTTTCTACACAGTCACTGTCTCTGTTTCTCTACCGTCCATCTCTCTACACAGTCATTGTCTCTGTCTCTACCGTCCATCTCTCTACACAGTCACTGTCTCTGTTTCTACCGTCCATCTCTCTACACAGTCAATGTCTCTGTCTCTACCGTCCATCTCTCTACACAGTCATTGTCTCTGTCTCTACCGTCCATCTCTCTACACAGTCATTGTCTCTGTCTCTACCGTCCATCTCTCTACACAGTCATTGTCTCTGTTTCTCTACCGTCTCTGTTTCTACACAGTCACTGTCTCTGTCTCTACCGTCCATCTCTCTACACAGTCACTGTCTCTGTCTCTACCGTCCATCTCTCTACACAGTCATTGTCTCTGTCTACCGTCCATCTCTCTACACTGTCTCTGTCTCTACCGTCCATCTCTCTACACAGTCACTGTCTCTGTCTCTACCGTCCATCTCTCTACACAGTCACTGTCTCTGTCTCTACCGTCCATCTCTCTCCACAGTCATTGTCTCTGTCTACCGTCCATCTCTCTACACAGTCACTGTCTCTGTCTCTACCGTCCATCTCTCTGCACAGTCACTGTACTGTCTCCGTCTACCGTCCATCTCTACACAGTCATTGTCTCTGTCTACCGTCCATCTCTCTACACAGTCATTGTCTCTGTCTACCGTCCATCTCTCTACACAGTCACTGTCTCTGTCTCTACCGTCCATCTCTCTACACAGTCATTGTCTCTGTCTCTACCGTCCATCTCTCTACACAGTCATTGTCTCTGTCTACCGTCCATCTCTCTACACAGTCATTGTCTCTGTCTCTACCGTCCATCTCTCTACACAGTCATTGTTTCTGTCTCTACCGTCCATCTCTCTACACAGTCATTGTCTCTGTTTCTACCATCCATCTCTCTACACAGTCACTGTGTCTGTCTCTACCGTCCATCTCTCTACACAGTCATTGTCTCTGTCTACCGTCCATCTCTCTACACAGTCATTGTCTCTGTCTCTACCGTCCATCTCTCCACACAGTCATTGTCTCTGTCTCTACCGTCCATCTCCCTACACTGTCTCTGTCTCTACCGTCCATCTCTCTACACAGTCATTGTCTCTGTCTACCGTCCATCTCTCTACACAGTCACTGTCTCTGTTTCTACCATCCATCTCTCTACACAGTCACTGTCTCTGTCTCTACTGTCCATCTCTCTACACAGTCACTGTCTCTGTCTCTACCGTCCATCTCTCTACACATTCACTGTCTCTGTCTCTACCGTCCATCTCTCTACACAGTCATTGTCTCTGTTTCTACCGTCCATCTCTCTACACAGTCACTGTCTCTGTTTCTCTACCGTCCATCTCTCTACACAGTCATTGTCTCTGTCTCTACCGTCCATCTCTCTACACAGTCACTGTCTCTGTTTCTACCGTCCATCTCTCTACACAGTCAATGTCTCTGTCTCTACCGTCCATCTCTCTACACAGTCATTGTCTCTGTTTCTCTACCGTCTCTGTTTCTACACAGTCACTGTCTCTGTTTCTCTACCATCCATCTCTCTACACAGTCATTGTCTCTGTCTCTACCGTCCATCTCTCTACACAGTCACTGTCTCTGTTTCTACCGTCCATCTCTCTACACAGTCAATGTCTCTGTCTCTACCGTCCATCTCTCTACACAGTCAATGTCTCTGTTTCTACCGTCCATCTCTCTACACAGTCACTGTCTCTGTTTCTCTACCGTCCATCTCTCTACACAGTCATTGTCTCTGTTTCTACCGTCCATCTCTCTACACAGTCATTGTCTCTGTTTCTCTACCGTCTCTGTTTCTACACAGTCACTGTCTCTGTTTCTCTACCGTCCATCTCTCTACACAGTCACTGTCTCTGTTTCTCTACCGTCCATCTCTCTACACAGTCACTGTCTCTGTTTCTACCGTCCATCTCTCTACACAGTCAATGTCTCTGTCTCTACCGTCCATCTCTCTACACAGTCATTGTCTCTGTCTCTACCGTCCATCTCTCTACACAGTCAATGTCTCTGTTTCTACCGTCCATCTCTCTACACAGTCATTGTCTCTGTTTCTCTACCGTCTCTGTTTCTACACAGTCACTGTCTCTGTCTCTACCGTCCATCTCTCTACACAGTCACTGTCTCTGTCTCTACCGTCCATCTCTCTACACAGTCACTGTCTCTGTTTCTCTACCGTCTCTGTTTCTACACAGTCACTGTCTCTGTCTCTACCGTCTCTGTTTCTACACAGTCACTGTCTCTGTCTCTACCGTCCATCTCTACACAGTCACTGTCTCTGTTTCTCTACCGTCTCTGTTTCTACACAGTCACTGTCTCTGTCTCTACCGTCCATCTCTCTACACAGTCACTGTCTCTGTCTCTACCGTCCATCTCTCTACACAGTCACTGTCTCTGTCTCTACCGTCCATCTCTCTACACAGTCACTGTCTATGTCTCTACCGTCCATCTCTCTACACAGTCACTGTCTCTGTCTCTACCGTCCATCTCTCTCTACACAGTCACTGTCTCTGTCTCTACCGTCCATCTCTCTACACAGTCATTGTCTCTGTCTACCGTCCATCTCTCTACACAGTCACTGTCTCTGTCTCTACCGTCCATCTCTCTACACAGTCACTGTCTCTGTCTCTACCGTCCATCTCTCTACACAGTCACTGTCTCTGTCTCTACCGTCCATCTCTCTACACAGTCACTGTCTCTGTCTCTACCGGCCATCTCTCTACACAGTCATTGTCTCTGTTTCTCTACCGTCTCTGTTTCTACACAGTCACTGTCTCTGTCTCTACCGTCCATCTCTCTACACAGTCACTGTCTCTGTCTCTACCGTCCATCTCTCTACACAGTCACTGTCTCTGTTTCTCTACCGTCTCTGTTTCTACACAGTCACTGTCTCTGTCTCTACCGTCTCTGTTTCTACACAGTCACTGTCTCTGTCTCTACCATCCATCTCTCTACACAGTCACTGTCTCTGTTTCTCTACCGTCTCTGTTTCTACACAGTCACTGTCTCTGTCTCTACCGTCCATCTCTCTACACAGTCACTGTCTCTGTCTCTACCGTCCATCTCTCTACACAGTCACTGTCTCTGTCTCTACCGTCCATCTCTCTACACAGTCACTGTCTATGTCTCTACCGTCCATCTCTCTACACAGTCACTGTCTCTGTCTCTACCGTCCATCTCTCTACACAGTCACTGTCTCTGTCTCTACCGTCCATCTCTCTACACAGTCATTGTCTCTGTCTACCGTCCATCTCTCTACACAGTCACTGTCTCTGTCTCTACCGTCCATCTCTCTACACAGTCACTGTCTCTGTTTCTACCGTCCATCTCTCTACACAGTCACTGTCTCTGTCTCTACCGTCCATCTCTCTACACAGTCACTGTCTCTGTCTCTACCGGCCATCTCTCTACACAGTCACTGTCTCTGTTTCTACCGTCCATCTCTCTACACAGTCACTGTCTCTGTTTCTACCGTCCATCTCTCTACACAGTCACTGTCTCTGTCTACTGTCCATCTCTCTACACAGTCACTGTCTCTGTCTCTACCGTCCATCTCTCTACACAGTCACTGTCTCTGTCTCTACCGTCCATCTCTCTACACAGTCACTGTCTCTGTCTCTACCGTCCATCTCTCTACACAGTCATTGTCTCTGTCTCTACCGTCCATCTCTCTACACAGTCATTGTCTCTGTCTACCGTCCATCTCTCTACACAGTCATTGTCTCTGTCTCTACCGTCCATCTCTCTACACAGTCATTGTTTCTGTCTCTACCGTCCATCTCTCTACACAGTCACTGTCTCTGTTTCTACCATCCATCTCTCTACACAGTCACTGTCTCTGTCTCTACCGTCCATCTCTCTACACAGTCATTGTCTCTGTCTACCGTCCATCTCTCTACACAGTCATTGTCTCTGTCTCTACCGTCCATCTCTCCACACAGTCATTGTCTCTGTCTCTACCGTCCATCTCCCTACACTGTCTCTGTCTCTACCGTCCATCTCTCTACACAGTCATTGTCTCTGTCTACCGTCCATCTCTCTACACAGTCACTGTCTCTGTTTCTACCATCCATCTCTCTACACAGTCACTGTCTCTGTCTCTACCGTCCATCTCTCTACACAGTCACTGTCTCTGTCTCTACCGTCCATCTCTCTACACATTCACTGTCTCTGTCTCTACCGTCCATCTCTCTACACAGTCATTGTCTCTGTTTCTACCGTCCATCTCTCTACACAGTCACTGTCTCTGTTTCTCTACCGTCCATCTCTCTACACAGTCATTGTCTCTGTCTCTACCGTCCATCTCTCTACACAGTCACTGTCTCTGTTTCTACCGTCCATCTCTCTACACAGTCAATGTCTCTGTCTCTACCGTCCATCTCTCTACACAGTCATTGTCTCTGTTTCTCTACCGTCTCTGTTTCTACACAGTCACTGTCTCTGTTTCTCTACCATCCATCTCTCTACACAGTCATTGTCTCTGTCTCTACCGTCCATCTCTCTACACAGTCACTGTCTCTGTTTCTACCGTCCATCTCTCTACACAGTCAATGTCTCTGTCTCTACCGTCCATCTCTCTACACAGTCAATGTCTCTGTTTCTACCGTCCATCTCTCTACACAGTCACTGTCTCTGTTTCTCTACCGTCTCTGTTTCTACACAGTCACTGTCTCTGTCTCTACCGTCCATCTCTCTACACAGTCACTGTCTCTGTCTCTACCGTCCATCTCTCTACACAGTCACTGTCTCTGTCTCTACCGTCCATCTCTCTACACAGTCATTGTCTCTGTCTCTACCGTCCATCTCTCTACACAGTCATTGTCTCTGTCTCTACCGTCCATCTCTCTACACAGTCACTGTCTCTGTCTCTACCGTCCATCTCTCTACACAGTCAATGTCTCTGTCTCTACCGTCCATCTCTCTACACAGTCATTGTCTCTGTCTCTACCGTCCATCTCTCTACACAGTCACTGTCTCTGTTTCTACCGTCCATCTCTCTACACAGTCACTGTCTCTGTTTCTCTACCGTCCATCTCTCTACACAGTCATTGTCTCTGTTTCTACCGTCCATCTCTCTACACAGTCACTGTCTCTGTTTCTCTACCGTCCATCTCTCTACACAGTCATTGTCTCTGTCTCTACCGTCCATCTCTCTACACAGTCACTGTCTCTGTTTCTACCGTCCATCTCTCTACACAGTCAATGTCTCTGTCTCTACCGTCCATCTCTCTACACAGTCATTGTCTCTGTTTCTCTACCGTCTCTGTTTCTACACAGTCACTGTCTCTGTTTCTCTACCGTCCATCTCTCTACACAGTCATTGTCTCTGTTTCTCTACCGTCTCTGTTTCTACACAGTCACTGTCTCTGTTTCTCTACCGTCCATCTCTCTACACAGTCATTGTCTCTGTTTCTCTACCGTCTCTGTTTCTACACAGTCACTGTCTCTGTTTCTCTACCGTCCATCTCTCTACACAGTCATTGTCTCTGTCTCTACCGTCCATCTCTCTACACAGTCACTGTCTCTGTTTCTACCGTCCATCTCTCTACACAGTCAATGTCTCTGTCTCTACCGTCCATCTCTCTACACAGTCATTGTCTCTGTCTCTACCGTCCATCTCTCTACACAGTCAATGTCTCTGTTTCTCCCGTCCATCTCTCTACACAGTCATTGTCTCTGTTTCTCTACCGTCTCTGTTTCTACACAGTCACTGTCTCTGTCTCTACCGTCCATCTCTCTACACAGTCACTGTCTCTGTCTCTACCGTCCATCTCTCTACACAGTCACTGTCTCTGTTTCTCTACCGTCTCTGTTTCTACACAGTCACTGTCTCTGTCTCTACCGTCTCTGTTTCTACACAGTCACTGTCTCTGTCTCTACCGTCCATCTCTCTACACAGTCACTGTCTCTGTTTCTCTACCGTCTCTGTTTCTACACAGTCACTGTCTCTGTCTCTACCGTCCATCTCTCTACACAGTCACTGTCTCTGTCTCTACCGTCCATCTCTCTACACAGTCAATGTCTCTGTCTCTACCGTCCATCTCTCTACACAGTCACTGTCTCTGTCTCTACCGTCCATCTCTCTACACAGTCACTGTCTCTGTCTCTACCGTCCATCTCTCTACACAGTCACTGTCTCTGTCTCTACCGTCCATCTCTCTACACAGTCACTGTCTCTGTCTCTACCGGCCATCTCTCTACACAGTCACTGTCTCTGTTTCTACCGTCCATCTCTCTACACAGTCACTGTCTCTGTCTCTACCGTCCATCTCTCTACACAGTCACTGTCTCTGTCTCTACCGGCCATCTCTCTACACAGTCACTGTCTATGTCTCTACCGTCCATCTCTCTACACAGTCACTGTCTCTGTCTCTACCGTCCATCTCTCTACACAGTCACTGTCTCTGTCTCTACCGTCCATCTCTCTACACAGTCATTGTCTCTGTCTACCGTCCATCTCTCTACACAGTCACTGTCTCTGTCTCTACCGTCCATCTCTCTACACAGTCACTGTCTCTGTCTCTACCGTCCATCTCTCTACACAGTCACTGTCTCTGTCTCTACCGTCCATCTCTCTACACAGTCACTGTCTCTGTCTCTACCGGCCATCTCTCTACACAGTCACTGTCTCTGTTTCTACCGTCCATCTCTCTACACAGTCACTGTCTCTGTTTCTACCGTCCATCTCTCTACACAGTCACTGTCTCTGTCTACTGTCCATCTCTCTACACAGTCACTGTCTCTGTCTCTACCGTCCATCTCTCTACACAGTCATTGTCTCTGTCTACCGTCCATCTCTCTACACAGTCACTGTCTCTGTCTCTACCGTCCATCTCTCTACACAGTCACTGTCTCTGTCTCTACCGTCCATCTCTCTACACAGTCACTGTCTCTGTCTCTACCGTCCATCTCTACACAGTCACTGTCTCTGTCTCTACCGGCCATCTCTCTACACAGTCACTGTCTCTGTTTCTACCGTCCATCTCTCTACACAGTCACTGTCTCTGTTTCTACCGTCCATCTCTCTACACAGTCACTGTCTCTGTCTACTGTCCATCTCTCTACACAGTCACTGTCTCTGTCTCTACCGTCCATCTCTCCACACAGTCACTGTCTCTGTCTCTACCGTCCATCTCTCTACACAGTCACTGTCTCTGTCTCTACCGTCCATCTCTCTACACAGTCATT
>NW_026284114.1:0-3965 GCF_023373465.1 Oncorhynchus keta
CTCTCTCTCTGTCTCTGTGTCTCTCTCTCTGTGTCTCTGTCTCTCTCTCTGTCTCTCTGTGTCTCTGTCTCCTCTCTGTCTCTCTGTGTCTCTCTCTCTGTCTCTCGTGTCTCTCTCTCTGTCTCTCTGTCTCTCTCTCTCTGTCTCTGTGTCTCTGTGTCTCTGTCTCTCTCTCTGTCTCTCTGTGTCTCTCTCTCTGTCTCTCTGTCTCTGTGTCTCTGTCTCTCTCTCTGTCTCTCTCTCTGTCTCTCTGTGTCTCTCTGTGTCTCTCTCTCTGTCTCTCTGTGTCTCTGTCTCTCTCTCTGTCTCTCTCTCTGTCTCTCTGTGTCTCTCTCTCTGTCTCTCTGTGTCTCTGTCTCTCTCTCTGTCTCTCTCTCTGTCTCTCTCTCTCGGTCTCTCTCTCTGTCTCTCTGTGTCTCTCTCTCTGTCTCTCTGTGTCTCTGTCTCGCTCTCTGTCTCTCTCTCTGTGTCTCTGTGTCTCTGTGTCTCTGTCGCTCTCTCTCTCTGTCTCTCTGTGTCTCTGTCTCTCTCTCTGTCTCTGTCTCTCTCTCTGTCTCTCTCTCTGTCTCTCTCTCTCGGTCTCTCTCTCTGTCTCTCTGTGTCTCTCTCTCTGTCTCTCTGTGTCTCTGTCTCGCTCTCTGTCTCTCTCTCTGTGTCTCTGTGTCTCTGTGTCTCTGTCTCTCTCTCTGTCTCTCTGTGTCTCTCTCTCTGTCTCTCTGTGTCTCTCTCTCTGTCTCTCTCTCTCAATTCAATTAATTTCTATGGAGGAACAGATAGAGAGGAGAGGAGGAGAGGAGGAGAGGAGAGGAGAGGAGATGAGAGGAGAGGGGAGGGAGAGGAGAGAGGAGAGGAGAGGAGAGGGAGGAGAGGAGGGAGGGGAGAGGGAGAGTGAGGGAGAGGAGGAGAGGAGAGGAGAGGAGAGGAGAGGAGAGAGGAGGAGAGAGAGGAGGAGGGGAGGAGGGGGGAGGGAGAGGAGGAGGAGAGGAGAGGAGAGGAGGAGGAGAGGAGAGAGGAGGAGGAGGGAGAGGTGGGAGAGGAGAGTAGAGAGAGAGGAGAGAGGAGAGGAGAGGAGAGGAGAGGAGGAGGAGAGAGAGGAGAGGAGAGGAGAGGAGAGAGAGGAGAGAGGAGAGGAGAGGAGGAGGGAGAGGAGAGGAGAGGAGAGGAGAGGAGAGAGGAGAGAGAGAAGAGGAGGAGGGGAGAGGTGAGGAGAGAGGAGAGGAGAGGAGAGGAGAGGAGAGGAGGAGGAGAGGAGAGGGAGAGGAGAGGAGAGGAGGGGAGGAGAGGAGAGAGGAGGAGGAGAGAGGTGGGAGGAGAGGAGAGGAGAGGAGAGAGGTGGGGAGAGAGAGGAGAGGAGGAGAGAGGAGAGGAGAGGAGAGGAGAGGAGAGGTGGGAGAGGGAGAGGAGAGTTTATGAAATACATGCTGTCCTGCCTTTGTGTGTGTGTCTGAGATACAAAGTAGCGATGCGCAGTTATGTGCTTGGTGAAGACCACTGCAGCCCTGCGCCAGACGACCAATCAGAACGTTCCACTCAGCAGAGTCTGTCTGTCCCAGCCAACCAGAGGACAGAGTGGTAGAACTTCACCTCCTGGTGGAAAAGGGTCAGGGCTGTGTAGAAAGAGAGAGAGAAAGATGGAGAGAGAGACAGAGTTTCTCCATAGTGTCTCCAGTCTAGGACAGTTTCTCTATAGTGTCTACAGTCTAGGACAGGTTCTCCATAGTGTATAGTGTCTACAGTCTAGGACAGTTTCTCCATAGTGTCTACAGTCTAGGACAGGTTCTCCATAGTGTCTACAGTCCAGGACAGGTTCTCCATAGTGTCTACAGTCTAGGACAGGGTTCTCCATAGTGTCTACAGTCTAGGACAGGTTCTCCATAGTGTCTACAGTCTAGGACAGGTTCTCTATAGTGTCTACAGTCTAGGACAGGTTCTCCATAGTGTCTACAGTCTAGGACAGGTTCTCCATAGTGTCTACAGTCTAGGACAGGTTCTCCATAGTGTCTACAGTCTAGGACAGGTTCTCCATAGTGTCTACAGTCTAGGACAGGTTCTCCATAGTGTCTACAGTCTAGGACAGGTTTCTCCATAGTGTCTACAGTCTAGGACAGGTTCTCCATAGTGTCTACAGTCTAGGACAGGTTCTCCATAGTGTCTACAGTCTAGGACAGGTTCTCCATAGTGTCTACAGTCTAGGACAGGTTCTCCATAGTGTCTACAGTCTAGGACAGGTTCTCCATAGTGTCTACAGTCTAGGACAGGTTCTCCATAGTGTCTACAGTCTAGGACAGGTTCTCCATAGTGTCTACAGTCTAGGACAGGTTCTCCATAGTGTCTACAGTCTAGGACAGGTTCTCCATAGTGTCTACAGTCTAGGACAGGTTCTCTATAGTGTCTACAGTCTAGGACAGGTTCTCCATAGTGTCTACAGTCTAGGACAGGTTCTCTATAGTGTCTACAGTCTAGGACAGGTTCTCCATAGTGTCTACAGTCTAGGACAGGTTCTCCATAGTGTCTACAGTCTAGGACAGGTTCTCCATAGTGTCTACAGTCTAGGACAGGTTCTCCATAGTGATCTACAGTCTAGGACAGGTTCTCCATAGTATCTACAGTCTAGGACAGGTTCTCCATAGTGTCTACAGTCTAGGACAGGTTCTTTAATAGTTTCTACAGTCTAGTACAGGTTCTCCATAGTGTCTACAGTCTAGGACAGGTTCTCCATAGTGTCTACAGTCTAGGACAGGTTCTCCATAGTGTCTACAGTCTAGGACAGGTTCTTCATAGTGTCTACAGTCTAGGACAGGTTATCCATAGTGTCTACAGTCTAGGACAGGTTATTCATAGTGTCTTCAGTAGGACAGTTGTTCACTAGATTTGATTGGTCAAGGGAATAATGATTAGTTAAATTAATAATGTTTAGTTAAGGGCATAATGATTAGTTAAGGGCATAATGATTAGTTAAGGGCATAATGATTAGTTAAATTAATAATGTTTAGTTAAGGGCATAATGATTAGTTAAGGGCATAATGATTAGTTAAGGGCATAATGATTAGTTAAGGGCATAATGTTTCAGATTAAGGGCATAATGATTAGATTAAGGCATAATGATTAGTTAAGGGCATAATGATTAGATTAAGGGCATAATGATTAGTTAAGGGCATAATGTTTAGATTAAGAGGCAATAATGATTAGTTAAGGGCATAATGATTAGTTAAGAGCATAATGATTAGATTAAGAGCATAATGATTGTAGTTAAAGGGAATAATGATTAGTTAAGGGGCATAATGATTAGTTAAGGGCATAATGATTAGTTAAGGGTATAAATGATTAGTTAAGGCATACTGGATCAGTTAAGGGTATAATGATTGAGTTAGAGGCATAATGATTTAGTTAAGGGCATAATGATTAGTTGAGGGCATAATGATTTAGTTAAGGGTACTGTGATTAGATTAAGGGGCATAATGATTTAGTTAAGGGGAATAATGATTAGATTAAGGGACAATAGATTAGCTAAGGAGCATAAATGATTGAGTTAAGGGCATAACGATTAGTTAATAGCGTAATTAGATTAGTGGAGTGTAATACGATTGAGTTATGAGCATAATGATTAGGGTAAGGGCATAATGATTAGTTAATTAAGTATAATGATTAGATTAAGGGTAATACATTAGATTAAGGGCACAATGATCAGTTAGATTAAAGAATGATTAGATTAAGGGCATACTGAATTGAGAGTTAAGGCAATAATGATTAGATTAAGGGCATAATGATTAGATTAAGGGGCATAATGATTTAGATTAAGGCGTAATATGTGAATTGAGTTAAGGGCATAATGATTGAGTTATTGCGCAACAATGGGATTAGATTAAGGGCATAATGATTAGTTAGAGGGCATAATGATTAGTTAAGGGCATAATGATTAGTTAAAGGCATAATGATTAGTTAAGGGCATAATGATTAGTTAAGGG